>NW_027017432.1:0-95634 GCF_036013445.1 Caloenas nicobarica | reverse complement strand
GTCGGGCTCTACTGGGCCCTGTCGGGCCCTGTCGGGCTCTGTCGGGCTCTGTCGGGCTCTGTCGGGTTCTGTCGGGCTCAACTGGGCCCTGTCAAGTTCTGTCGGGCTCTGTCGGGCTCTGTCGGGCTCTGTCGGGCTCTGTCGGGCTCTGTCGTGCTCTGTCGGGCCCTGTCGGGCTCTGTCGGGCTCTGTCGGGCTCTGTCGGGCTCTACTGGGCCCTGTCGGGCTCTGTCGGGCTCTGTCGGGCTCTGTCGGGCTCTGTCGGGCTCTGTCGGGCTCTACTGGGCTCTACTGGGCTCTGTCGGGCTCTGTCGGGCTCTACTGGGCCCTGTCGGGCCCTGTCGGGCCCTGTCGGGCTCTGTCGGGCTCTGTCGGGCTCTGTCGGGCTCTACTGGGCCCTGTCGGGCTCTGTCGGGCTCTGTCGGGCTCTGTCGGGCTCTGTCGGGCTCTACTGGGCTCTACTGGGCTCTGTCGGGCTCTGTCGGGTTCTGTCGGGCTCTGTCGGGCTCTGTCGGGCTCTACTGGGCCCTGTCGGGCCCTGTCGGGCTCTGTCGGGCTCTGTCGGGCTCTGTCGGGTTCTGTCGGGCTCAACTGGGCCCTGTCAAGTTCTGTCGGGCTCTGTCGGGCTCTGTCGGGCTCTGTCGGGCTCTGTCGGGCTCTGTCGTGCTCTGTCGGGCCCTGTCGGGCCCTGTCGGGCCCTGTCGGGCTCTGTCGGGCTCTGTCGGGCTCTGTCGGGCTCTGTCGGGCCCTCTCGGCTCTGTCGGGCTCTGTCGGGCCCTGTCGGGCTCTGTCGGGCTCTACTGGGCCCTGTCGGGCTCTGTCGGGCTCTGTCGGGCTCTGTCGGGCTCTGTCGGGCTCTACTGGGCTCTACTGGGCTCTGTCGGGCTCTGTCGGGCTCTACTGGGCCCTGTCGGGCCCTGTCGGGCCCTGTCGGTCTCTGTCGGGCTCTGTCGGGCTCTGTCGGGCTCTACTGGGCCCTGTCGGGCTCTGTCGGGCTCTGTCGGGCTCTGTCGGGCTCTGTCGGGCTCTACTGGGCTCTACTGGGCTCTGTCGGGCTCTGTCGGGCTTTGTCGGGCTCTGTCGGGCTCTACTGGGCCCTGTCGGGCCCTGTCGGGCCCTGACGGGCTCTGTCGGGCTCTGCTGGGCTCTGTCGGGCTCTGTCGGGCTCTGTCGGGCTCTGTCGGGCTCTACTGGGCTCTCTCAGGCCCTGTCGGGCCCTGTCGGGCCCTGTCGGGCCCTGTCGGGCCCTGTCGGGCTCTGTCGGGCCCTGTCGGGCTCTGTCGGGCTCTGTCGGGCTCTACTGGGCTCTGTCGGGCTCTGTCGGGCTCTGTCGGGCTCTACTGGGCTCTGTCGGGCTCTGTCGGGCCCTGTCGGGACCTGTCGGGCTCTGTCGGGCTCTGTTGGGCCCTGTCGGGCCCTGTCGGGCTCTGTCGGGATCTACTGGGCTCTGTCGGGCTCTGTCGGGCTCTGTCGGGCTCTGTCGGGCTCTGTCGGGCTCTACTGGGCTCTGTCGGGCTCTGTCGGGCTCTGTCGGGCCCTGTCGGGCTCTGTCGGGCTCTACTGGGCCCTGTCGGGCTCTGTCGGGCTCTGTCGGGCTCTGTCGTGCTCTGTCGTGCTCTGTCGGGCTCTGTCGTGCTCTGTCGGGCCCTGTCGGGCTCTGTCGGGCTCTGTCGGGCTATGTCGGGCTCTGTCGGGCTCTGTCGGGCCCTCTCGGCTCTGTCGGGCTCTGTCGGGCCCTGTCGGGCTCTGTCGGGCTCTACTGGGCCCTGTCGGGCCCTGTCGGGCTCTGTCGGGCTCTGTCGGGCCCTGTCGGGCTCTGTCGGGCTCTGTCGGGCTGTGTCGGGCTCTGTCGGGCTCTACTGGGCTCTACTGGGCTCTGTCGGGCTCTGTCGGGCTCTACTGGGCCCTGTCGGGCTCTGTCGGGCTCTGTCGGGCTCTGTCGGGCTCTACTGGGCCCTGTCGGGCTCTGTCGGGCTCTGTCGGGCTCTGTCGGGCTCTGTCGGGCTCTACTGGGCTCTACTGGGCTCTGTCGGGCTCTACTGGGCCCTGTCGGGCTCTGTCGGGCTCTGTCGGGCTCTGTCGGGCTCTGTCGGGCCCTGTCGGGCTCTGTCGGGCTCTGTCGTGCCCTGTCGGGCTCTGTCGGGCTCTGTCGGGCTCTGTCGGGCTCTACTGGGCTCTGTCGGGCTCTGTCGGGCTCTGTCGGGCCCTGTCGGGCTCTGTCGGGCTCTACTGGGCCCTGTCGGGCCCTGTCGGGCTCTGTCGGGCTCTGTCGGGCTCTGTCGGGCTCTGTCGGGCTCTACTGGGCTCTGTCGGGCTCTACTGGGCCCTGTCGGGCTCTGTCGGGCTCTGTCGGGCTCTGTCGGGCTCTACTGGGCTCTACTGGGCTCTGTCGGGCTCTACTGGGCCCTGTCGGGCCCTGTCGGGCTCTGTCGGGCTCTGTCGGGCTCTGTCGGGCCCTGTCGGGCTCTGTCGGGCTCTGTCGTGCCCTGTCGGGCTCTGTCGGGCTCTGTCGGGCCCTGTCGGGCTCTATCGGGCCCTGTCGGGTTCTGTCGGGCTCTGTCGGGCTCTACTGGGCTCTGTCAGGCCCTGTCGGGCCCTGTCGGGCCCTGTCGGGCTCTGTCGGGCTCTGTCGGGCTCTGTCGGGCTCTACTGGGCCGTGTCGGGCCCTGTCGGGCTCTGTCGGGCTCTGTCGGGCTCTGTCGGGCTCTGTCGGACTCTGTCGGGCTCTACTGGGCTCTGTCGGGCTCTGTCGGGCTTTGTCGGGCTCTGTCGGGCTCTACTGGGCCCTGTCGGGCCCTGTCGGGCCCTGACGGGCTCTGTCGGGCTCTGCTGGGCTCTGTCGGGCTCTGTCGGGCTCTGTCGGGCTCTGTCGGGCTCTACTGGGCTCTCTCAGGCCCTGTCGGGCCCTGTCGGGCCCTGTCGGGCCCTGTCGGGCCCTGTCGGGCTCTGTCGGGCCCTGTCGGGCTCTGTCGGGCTCTGTCGGGCTCTACTGGGCTCTGTCGGGCTCTGTCGGGCTCTGTCGGGCTCTACTGGGCTCTGTCGGGCTCTGTCGGGCCCTGTCGGGACCTGTCGGGCTCTGTCGGGCTCTGTTGGGCCCTGTCGGGCCCTGTCGGGCTCTGTCGGGATCTACTGGGCTCTGTCGGGCTCTGTCGGGCTCTGTCGGGCTCTGTCGGGCTCTGTCGGGCTCTACTGGGCTCTGTCGGGCTCTGTCGGGCTCTGTCGGGCCCTGTCGGGCTCTGTCGGGCTCTACTGGGCCCTGTCGGGCTCTGTCGGGCTCTGTCGGGCTCTGTCGTGCTCTGTCGTGCTCTGTCGGGCTCTGTCGTGCTCTGTCGGGCCCTGTCGGGCTCTGTCGGGCTCTGTCGGGCTCTGTCGGGCTCTGTCGGGCTCTGTCGGGCCCTCTCGGCTCTGTCGGGCTCTGTCGGGCCCTGTCGGGCTCTGTCGGGCTCTACTGGGCCCTGTCGGGCCCTGTCGGGCTCTGTCGGGCTCTGTCGGGCCCTGTCGGGCTCTGTCGGGCTCTGTCGGGCTGTGTCGGGCTCTGTCGGGCTCTACTGGGCTCTACTGGGCTCTGTCGGGCTCTGTCGGGCTCTACTGGGCCCTGTCGGGCTCTGTCGGGCTCTGTCGGGCTCTGTCGGGCTCTACTGGGCCCTGTCGGGCTCTGTCGGGCTCTGTCGGGCTCTGTCGGGCTCTGTCGGGCTCTGTCGGGCTCTACTGGGCTCTACTGGGCTCTGTCGGGCTCTACTGGGCCCTGTCGGGCTCTGTCGGGCTCTGTCGGGCTCTGTCGGGCTCTGTCGGGCCCTGTCGGGCTCTGTCGGGCTCTGTCGGGCCCTGTCGGGCTCTGTCGGGCCCTGTCGGGCCCTGTCGGGCTCTGTCGGGCCCTGTCGGGCTCTGTCGGGCTCTGTCGGGCTCTGTCGGGTTCTGTCGGGCTCTGTCGGGCTCTGTCGGGCTCTTCTGGGCCCTGTCGGGCCCTGTCGGGCCCTGTCGGGCTCTGTCGGGCTCTGTCGGGTTCTGTCGGGCTCTGTCGGGCTCTGTCGGGCTCTTCTGGGCCCTGTCGGGCCCTGTCGGGCTCTGTCGGGCTCTGTCGGGCTCTACTGGGCCCTGTCGGGCCCTGTCGGGCTCTGTCGGGCTCTGTCGGGCTCTGTCGGGTTCTGTCGGGCTCAACTGGGCCCTGTCAAGTTCTGTCGGGCTCTGTCGGGCTCTGTCGGGCTCTGTCGGGCTCTGTCGGGCTCTGTCGTGCTCTGTCGGGCCCTGTCGGGCTCTGTCGGGCTCTGTCGGGCTCTGTCGGGCTCTACTGGGCCCTGTCGGGCTCTGTCGGGCTCTGTCGGGCTCTGTCGGGCTCTGTCGGGCTCTGTCGGGCTCTACTGGGCTCTACTGGGCTCTGTCGGGCTCTGTCGGGCTCTACTGGGCCCTGTCGGGCCCTGTCGGGCCCTGTCGGGCTCTGTCGGGCTCTGTCGGGCTCTGTCGGGCTCTACTGGGCCCTGTCGGGCTCTGTCGGGCTCTGTCGGGCTCTGTCGGGCTCTGTCGGGCTCTACTGGGCTCTACTGGGCTCTGTCGGGCTCTGTCGGGTTCTGTCGGGCTCTGTCGGGCTCTGTCGGGCTCTACTGGGCCCTGTCGGGCCCTGTCGGGCTCTGTCGGGCTCTGTCGGGCTCTGTCGGGTTCTGTCGGGCTCAACTGGGCCCTGTCAAGTTCTGTCGGGCTCTGTCGGGCTCTGTCGGGCTCTGTCGGGCTCTGTCGGGCTCTGTCGTGCTCTGTCGGGCCCTGTCGGGCCCTGTCGGGCCCTGTCGGGCTCTGTCGGGCTCTGTCGGGCTCTGTCGGGCTCTGTCGGGCCCTCTCGGCTCTGTCGGGCTCTGTCGGGCCCTGTCGGGCTCTGTCGGGCTCTACTGGGCCCTGTCGGGCTCTGTCGGGCTCTGTCGGGCTCTGTCGGGCTCTGTCGGGCTCTACTGGGCTCTACTGGGCTCTGTCGGGCTCTGTCGGGCTCTACTGGGCCCTGTCGGGCCCTGTCGGGCCCTGTCGGTCTCTGTCGGGCTCTGTCGGGCTCTGTCGGGCTCTACTGGGCCCTGTCGGGCTCTGTCGGGCTCTGTCGGGCTCTGTCGGGCTCTGTCGGGCTCTACTGGGCTCTACTGGGCTCTGTCGGGCTCTGTCGGGCTTTGTCGGGCTCTGTCGGGCTCTACTGGGCCCTGTCGGGCCCTGTCGGGCCCTGACGGGCTCTGTCGGGCTCTGCTGGGCTCTGTCGGGCTCTGTCGGGCTCTGTCGGGCTCTGTCGGGCTCTACTGGGCTCTCTCAGGCCCTGTCGGGCCCTGTCGGGCCCTGTCGGGCCCTGTCGGGCCCTGTCGGGCTCTGTCGGGCCCTGTCGGGCTCTGTCGGGCTCTGTCGGGCTCTACTGGGCTCTGTCGGGCTCTGTCGGGCTCTGTCGGGCTCTACTGGGCTCTGTCGGGCTCTGTCGGGCCCTGTCGGGACCTGTCGGGCTCTGTCGGGCTCTGTTGGGCCCTGTCGGGCCCTGTCGGGCTCTGTCGGGATCTACTGGGCTCTGTCGGGCTCTGTCGGGCTCTGTCGGGCTCTGTCGGGCTCTGTCGGGCTCTACTGGGCTCTGTCGGGCTCTGTCGGGCTCTGTCGGGCCCTGTCGGGCTCTGTCGGGCTCTACTGGGCCCTGTCGGGCTCTGTCGGGCTCTGTCGGGCTCTGTCGTGCTCTGTCGTGCTCTGTCGGGCTCTGTCGTGCTCTGTCGGGCCCTGTCGGGCTCTGTCGGGCTCTGTCGGGCTATGTCGGGCTCTGTCGGGCTCTGTCGGGCCCTCTCGGCTCTGTCGGGCTCTGTCGGGCCCTGTCGGGCTCTGTCGGGCTCTACTGGGCCCTGTCGGGCCCTGTCGGGCTCTGTCGGGCTCTGTCGGGCCCTGTCGGGCTCTGTCGGGCTCTGTCGGGCTGTGTCGGGCTCTGTCGGGCTCTACTGGGCTCTACTGGGCTCTGTCGGGCTCTGTCGGGCTCTACTGGGCCCTGTCGGGCTCTGTCGGGCTCTGTCGGGCTCTGTCGGGCTCTACTGGGCCCTGTCGGGCTCTGTCGGGCTCTGTCGGGCTCTGTCGGGCTCTGTCGGGCTCTACTGGGCTCTACTGGGCTCTGTCGGGCTCTACTGGGCCCTGTCGGGCTCTGTCGGGCTCTGTCGGGCTCTGTCGGGCTCTGTCGGGCCCTGTCGGGCTCTGTCGGGCTCTGTCGTGCCCTGTCGGGCTCTGTCGGGCTCTGTCGGGCCCTGTCGGGCTCTGTCGGGCCCTGTCGGGCCCTGTCGGGCCCTGTCGGGCCCTGTCGGGCTCTGTCGGGCCCTGTCGGGCTCTGTCGGGCTCTGTCGGGCTCTGTCGGGCTCTGTCGGGCTCTTCTGGGCCCTGTCGGGCCCTGTCGGGCCCTGTAGGGCTCTGTCGGGCTCTGTCGGGTTCTGTCGGGCTCTGTCGGGCTCTGTCGGGCTCTTCTGGGCCCTGTCGGGCCCTGTCGGGCTCTGTCGGGCTCTGTCGGGCTCTACTGGGCCCTGTCGGGCCCTGTCGGGCTCTATCGGGCTCTGTCGGGCTCTGTCGGGTTCTGTCGGGCTCAACTGGGCCCTGTCAAGTTCTGTCGGGCTCTGTCGGGCTCTGTCGGGCTCTGTCGGGCTCTGTCGTGCTCTGTCGGGCCCTGTCGGGCTCTGTCGGGCTCTGTCGGGCTCTGTCGGGCTCTACTGGGCCCTGTCGGGCTCTGTCGGGCTCTGTCGGGCTCTGTCGGGCTCTGTCGGGCTCTGTCGGGCTCTACTGGGCTCTACTGGGCTCTGTCGGGCTCTGTCGGGCTCTACTGGGCCCTGTCGGGCCCTGTCGGGCCCTGTCGGGCTCTGTCGGGCTCTGTCGGGCTCTGTCGGGCTCTACTGGGCCCTGTCGGGCTCTGTCGGGCTCTGTCGGGCTCTGTCGGGCTCTACTGGGCTCTACTGGGCTCTGTCGGGCTCTGTCGGGTTCTGTCGGGCTCTGTCGGGCTCTGTCGGGCTCTACTGGGCCCTGTCGGGCCCTGTCGGGCTCTGTCGGGCTCTGTCGGGCTCTGTCGGGTTCTGTCGGGCTCAACTGGGCCCTGTCAAGTTCTGTCGGGCTCTGTCGGGCTCTGTCGGGCTCTGTCGGGCTCTGTCGGGCTCTGTCGTGCTCTGTCGGGCCCTGTCGGGCCCTGTCGGGCCCTGTCGGGCTCTGTCGGGCTCTGTCGGACTCTGTCGGGCTCTGTCGGGCCCTCTCGGCTCTGTCGGGCTCTGTCGGGCCCTGTCGGGCTCTGTCGGGCTCTACTGGGCCCTGTCGGGCTCTGTCGGGCTCTGTCGGGCTCTGTCGGGCTCTGTCGGGCTCTGTCGGGCTCTACTGGGCTCTACTGGGCTCTGTCGGGCTCTGTCGGGCTCTACTGGGCCCTGTCGGGCCCTGTCGGGCCCTGTCGGTCTCTGTCGGGCTCTGTCGGGCTCTGTCGGGCTCTACTGGGCCCTGTCGGGCTCTGTCGGGCTCTGTCGGGCTCTGTCGGGCTCTGTCGGGCTCTACTGGGCTCTACTGGGCTCTGTCGGGCTCTGTCGGGTTCTGTCGGGCTCTGTCGGGCTCTGTCGGGCTCTGTCGAGCCCTGTCGGGCTCTGTCGGGCTCTGTCGTGCCCTGTCGGGACCTGTCGGGACCTGTCGGGCTCTGTCGGGCCCTGTCGGGCCCTGTCGGGCTCTGTCGGGCTCTGTCGGGCTCTGTCGGGCTCTACTGGGCCCTGTCGGGCCCTGTCGGGCTCTGTCGGGCTCTGTCGGGCTCTGTCGGGCTCTACTGGGCCCTGTCGGGCCCTGTCGGGCCCTGTTGGGCTCTGTCGGGCTCTGTCGGGCCCTGTCGGGCCCTGTCGGGCTCTGTCGGGCTCTACTGGGCTCTGTCGGGCTCTGTCGGGCTCTGTCGGGCTCTACTGGGCCCTGTCGGGCTCTGTCGGGCCCTGTCGGGCCCTGTCGGGCTCTGTCGGGCTCTACTGGGCTCTGTCGGGCCCTGTCGGGCCCTGTCGGGCTCTGTCGGGCTCTACTGGGCCCTGTCGGGCTCTGTCGGGCTCTGTCGGGCTCTGTCGGGCTCTGTCGTGCTCTGTCGTGCTCTGTCGGGCTCTGTCGTGCCCTGTCGGGCCCTGTCGGGCTCTGTCGGGCTCTGTCGGGCTCTGTCGGGCTCTGTCGGGCCCTCTCGGCTCTGTCGGGCTCTGTCGGGCCCTGTCGGGCTCTGTCGGGCTCTGTCGGGCTGTGTCGGGCTCTGTCGGGCTCTACTGGGCTCTACTGGGCTCTGTCGGGCTCTGTCGGGCTCTACTGGGCCCTGTCGGGCCCTGTCGGGCTCTGTCGGGCTCTGTCGGGCTCTACTGGGCCCTGTCGGGCTCTGTCGGGCTCTGTCGGGCTCTGTCGGGCTCTACTGGGCTCTACTGGGCTCTGTCGGGCTCTGTCGGGTTCTGTCGGGCTCTGTCGGGCTCTGTCGGGCTCTGTTGGGCCCTGTCGGGCTCTGTCGGGCTCTGTCGTGCCCTGTCGGGACCTGTCGGGACCTGTCGGGCTCTGTCGGGCCCTGTCGGGCTCTGTCGGGCCCTGTCGGGCTCTGTCGGGCTCAACTGGTCTCTGTCGGGCTCTGTCGGGTTCTGTCGGGCTCTGTCGGGCTCTACTGGGCCCTGTCGGGCTCTGTCGGGCTCTGTCGGGCTCTGTCGTGCCCTGTCGGGACCTGTCGGGACCTGTCGTGCTCTGTCGGGCCCTGTCGGGCCCTGTCGGGCTCTGTCGGGCTCTGTCGGGCTCTGTCGGGCTCTACTGGGCCCTGTCGGGCCCTGTCGGGCTCTGTCGGGCTCTGTCGGGCTCTGTCGGGCTCTACTGGGCTCTGTCGGGCCCTGTCGGGCCCTGTCGGGCTCTGTCGGGCTCTGTCGGGCCCTGTCGGGCCCTGTCGGGCTCTGTCGGGCTCTACTGGGCTCTGTCGGGCTCTGTCGGGCTCTGTCGGGCTCTACTGGGCCCTGTCGGGCTCTGTCGGGCCCTGTCGGGCTCTGTCGGGCCCTGTCGGGCCCTGTCGGGCTCTGTCGGGCTCTACTGGGCTCTGTCGGGCCCTGTCGGGCCCTGTCGGGCTCTGTCGGGCTCTACTGGGCCCTGTCGGGCTCTGTCGGGCTCTGTCGGGCTCTGTCGGGCTCTGTCGGGCTCTGTCGTGCTCTGTCGGGCTCTGTCGTGCCCTGTCGGGCTCTGTCGGGCTCTGTCGGGCTCTGTCGGGCTCTGTCGGGCTCTGTCGGGCCCTCTCGGCTCTGTCGGGCTCTGTCGGGCCCTGTCGGGCTCTGTCGGGCTCTACTGGGCCCTGTCGGGCCCTGTCGGGCTCTGTCGGGCTCTGTCGGGCCCTGTCGGGCTCTGTCGGGCTCTGTCGGGCTGTGTCGGGCTCTGTCGGGCTCTACTGGGCTCTACTGGGCTCTGTCGGGCTCTGTCGGGCTCTACTGGGCCCTGTCGGGCCCTGTCGGGCTCTGTCGGGCTCTGTCGGGCTCTGTCGGGCTCTACTGGGCCCTGTCGGGCTCTGTCGGGCTCTGTCGGGCTCTGTCGGGCTCTACTGGGCTCTACTGGGCTCTGTCGGGCTCTGTCGGGTTCTGTCGGGCTCTGTCGGGCTCTGTCGGGCTCTGTTGGGCCCTGTCGGGCTCTGTCGGGCTCTGTCGTGCCCTGTCGGGACCTGTCGGGACCTGTCGGGCTCTGTCGGGCCCTGTCGGGCTCTGTCGGGCCCTGTCGGGCTCTGTCGGGCTCAACTGGTCTCTGTCGGGCTCTGTCGGGTTCTGTCGGGCTCTGTCGGGCTCTACTGGGCCCTGTCGGGCTCTGTCGGGCTCTGTCGGGCTCTGTCGGGTTCTGTCGGGCTCTGTCGGGCTCTGTCGGGCTCTTCTGGGCCCTGTCGGGCCCTGTCGGGCTCTGTCGGGCTCTGTCGGGCTCTGTCGGGCTCTACTGGGCCCTGTCGGGCCCTGTCGGGCCCTGTCGGGCTCTGTCGGGCTCTGTCGGGCTCTGTCGGGCTCTACTGGGCTCTGTCGGGCTCTGTCGGGCTCTGTCGGGCTCTGTCGGGCTCTGTCGGGCTCTACTTGGCTCTGTCGGGCCCTGTCGGGCCCTGTCGGGCTCTACTGGGCCATGTCGGGCTCTGTCGGGCTCTGTCGGGCTCTGTCGTGCTCTGTCGGGCTCTGTCGGGCCCTGTCGGGCTCTGTCGGGCTCTGTCGGGCTCTGTCGGGCTCTGTCGGGCTCTGTCGGGCCCTCTCGGCTCTGTCGGGCTCTGTCAGGCCCTGTCGGGCTCTGTCGGGCTCTACTGGGCCCTGTCGGGCCCTGTCGGGCTCTGTCGGGCTCTGTCGGGCCCTGTCGGGCTCTGTCGGGCTCTGTCGTGCTGTGTCGGGCTCTGTCGGGCTCTACTGGGCTCTACTGGGCTCTGTCGGGCTCTGTCGGGCTCTACTGGGCCCTGTCGGGCCCTGTCGGGCTCTGTCGGGCTCTGTCGGGCTCTGTCGGGCTCTACTGGGCCCTGTCGGGCTCTGTCGGGCTCTGTCGGGCTCTGTCGGGCTCTGTCGGGCTCTACTGGGCTCTACTGGGCTCTGTCGGGCTCTGTCGGGTTCTGTCGGGCTCTGTCGGGCTCTGTCGGGCTCTGTCGGGCTCTGTCGGGCCCTGTCGTGCCCTGTCGGGCTCTGTCGTGCCCTGTCGGGACCTGTCGGGCCCTGTCGGGCTCTGTCGGGCCCTGTCGGGCCCTGTCGGGCTCTGTCGGGCTCTGTCGGGCTCTACTGGGCCCTGTCGGGCCCTGTCGGGCTCTGTCGGGCTCTGTCGGGCTCTGTCGGGCTCTGTCGGGCTCTACTGGGCCCTGTCGGGCCCTGTCGGGCCCTGTTGGGCTCTGTCGGGCCCTGTCGGGCCCTGTCGGGCCCTGTCGGGCTCTGTCGGGCTCTACTGGGCTCTGTCGGGCTCTGTCGGGCTCTGTCGGGCTCTACTGGGCCCTGTCGGGCTCTGTCGGGCCCTGTCGGGCCCTGTCGGGCCCTGTCGGGCTCTGTCGGGCTCTACTGGGCTCTGTCGGGCCCTGTCGGGCCCTGTCGGGCTCTGTCGGGCTCTACTGCGCCCTGTCGGGCTCTGTCGGGCTCTGTCGGGCTCTGTCGTGCTCTGTCGTGCTCTGTCGGGCCCTGTCGGGCTCTGTCGGGCTCTGTCGGGCTCTGTCGGGCTCTGTCGGGCTCTGTCGGGCCCTCTCGGCTCTGTCGGGCTCTGTCGGGCCCTGTCGGGCTCTGTCGGGCTCTACTGGGCCCTGTCGGGCCCTGTGGGCTCTGTCGGGCTCTGTCGGGCCCTGTCGGGCTCTGTCGGGCTCTGTCGGGCTGTGTCGGGCTCTGTCGGGCTCTACTGGGCTCTACTGGGCTCTGTCGGGCTCTGTCGGGCTCTACTGGGCCCTGTCGGGCTCTGTCGGGCTCTGTCGGGCTCTGTCGGGCTCTGTCGGGCTCTACTGGGCCCTGTCGGGCTCTGTCGGGCTCTGTCGGGTTCTGTCGGGCTCTGTCGGGCCCCGTCGGGCTCTGTCGGGCCCTGTCGGGCCCTGTCGGGCTCTGTCGGGCTCTGTCGGGCTCTGTCGGGCTCTGTCGGGCTCTACTGGACCCTGTCGGGCTCTGTCGGGCTCTGTCGGGCCCTGTCGGGCTCTGTCAGGCTCTGTCGGGCCCTGTCGGGCTCTGTCGGGCTCTACTGGGCCCTGTCGGGCTCTGTCGGGCTCTGTCGGGCTCTGTCGGGCTCTACTGGGCTCTACTGGGCTCTGTCGGGCTCTACTGGGCCCTGTCGGGCCCTGTCGGGCTCTGTCGGGCTCTGTCGGGCTCTGTCGGGCTCTACTGGGCCCTGTCGGGCTCTGTCGGGCCCTGTCGGGCTCTGTCAGGCTCTGTGGGGCCCTGTCGGGCTCTGTCGGGCTCTGTCGGGCTCTGTCGGGCCCTGTCGGGCTCTGTCGGGCCCTGTCGGGCCCTGTCGGGCTCTGTCGGGCTCTGTCGGGCTCTACTGGGCCCTGTCGGGCTCTGTCGGGCTCTGTCGGGCTCTGTCGGGCTCTACTGGGCTCTACTGGGCTCTGTCGGGCTCTGTCGGGCTCTGTCGGGCTCTGTCGGGCCCTGTCGGGCCCTGTCGGGCTCTGTCGTGCCCTGTCGGGCTCTGTCGTGCCCTGTCGGGACCTGTCGGGCCCTGTCGGGCTCTGTCGGGCCCTGTCGGGCCCTGTCGGGCCCTGTCGGGCTCTGTCGGGCTCTGTCGGGCTCTGTCGGGCTCTACTGGGCCCTGTCGGGCCCTGTCGGGCCCTGTCGGGCTCTGTCGGGCTCTGTCGGGCTCTGTCGGTCTCTACTGGGCTCTGTCGGGCCCTGTCGGGCCCTGTTGGGCTCTGTCGGGCTCTGTCGGGCTCTGTCGGGCCCTGTCGGGCCCTGTCGGGCTCTGTCGGGCTCTACTGGGCTCTGTCGGGCTCTGTCGGGCTCTGTCGGGCTCTACTGGGCCCTGTCGGGCTCTGTCGGGCCCTGTCTGGCTCTGTCGGGCCCTGTCGGGCCCTGTCGGGCTCTGTCAGGCTCTACTGGGCTCTGTCGGGCCCTGTCGGGCCCTGTCGGGCTCTGTCGGACTCTACTGGGCCCTGTCGGGCTCTGTCGGGCTCTGTCGGGCTCTGTCGGGCTCTGTCGTGCCCTGTCGGGCTCTGTCGTGCTCTGTCGGGCTCTGTCGTGCCCCTGTCGGGCTCTGTCGGGCTCTGTCGGGCTCTGTCGGGCTCTGTCGGGCTCTGTCGGGCCCTGTCGGGCTCTGTCGGGCTCTGTCGGGCCCTGTCGGGACCTGTCGGGACCTGTCGGGCTCTGTCGGGCCCTGTCGGGCTCTGTCGGGCCCTGTCGGGCTCTGTCGGGCTCAACTGGTCTCTGTCGGGCTCTGTCGGGTTCTGTCGGGCTCTGTCGGGCTCTACTGGGCCCTGTCGGGCTCTGTCGGGCTCTGTCGGGCTCTGTCGGGTTCTGTCGGGCTCTGTCGGGCTCTGTCGGGCTCTTCTGGGCCCTGTCGGGCCCTGTCGGGCTCTGTCGGGCTCTGTCGGGCTCTGTCGGGCTCTACTGGGCCCTGTCGGGCCCTGTCGGGCCCTGTCGGGCTCTGTCGGGCTCTGTCGGGCTCTACTGGGCTCTGTCGGGCTCTACTGGGCCCTGTCGGGCCCTGTCGGGCTCTGTCGGGCTCTGTCGGGCTCTGTCGGGCTCTACTGGGCCCTGTCGGGCTCTGTCGGGCTCTGTCGGGCCCTGTCGGGCTCTGTCAGGCTCTGTGGGGCCCTGTCGGGCTCTGTCGGGCTCTGTCGGGCTCTGTCGGGCCCTGTCGGGCTCTGTCGGGCCCTGTCGGGCCCTGTCGGGCTCTGTCGGGCTCTGTCGGGCTCTACTGGGCCCTGTCGGGCTCTGTCGGGCTCTGTCGGGCTCTGTCGGGCTCTGTCGGGCTCTACTGGGCTCTACTGGGCTCTGTCGGGCTCTGTCGGGCTCTGTCGGGCTCTGTCGGGCCCTGTCGGGCCCTGTCGGGCTCTGTCGTGCCCTGTCGGGCTCTGTCGAGCCCTGTCGGGACCTGTCGGGCCCTGTCGGGCTCTGTCGGGCCCTGTCGGGCCCTGTCGGGCCCTGTCGGGCTCTGTCGGCTCTGTCGGGCTCTGTCGGGCTCTACTGGGCCCTGTCGGGCCCTGTCGGGCCCTGTCGGGCTCTGTCGGGCTCTGTCGGGCTCTGTCGGTCTCTACTGGGCTCTGTCGGGCCCTGTCGGGCCCTGTTGGGCTCTGTCGGGCTCTGTCGGGCCCTGTCGGGCCCTGTCGGGCTCTGTCGGGCTCTACTGGGCTCTGTCGGGCTCTGTCGGGCTCTGTCGGGCTCTACTGGGCCCTGTCGGGCTCTGTCGGGCCCTGTCGGGCCCTGTCGGGCTCTGTCGGGCTCTACTGGGCTCTGTCGGGCCCTGTCGGGCCCTGTCGGGCTCTGTCGGGCTCTACTGGGCCCTGTCGGGCTCTGTCGGGCTCTGTCGGGCTCTGTCGGGCTCTGTCGTGCTCTGTCGGGCTCTGTCGTGCCCTGTCGGGCTCTGTCGGGCTCTGTCGGGCTCTGTCGGGCTCTGTCGGGCTCTGTCGGGCTCTGTCGGGCCCTGTCGGGCTCTGTCGGGCTCTGTCGTGCCCTGTCGGGACCTGTCGGGACCTGTCGGGCTCTGTCGGGCCCTGTCGGGCTCTGTCGGGCCCTGTCGGGCTCTGTCGGGCTCAACTGGTCTCTGTCGGGCTCTGTCGGGTTCTGTCGGGCTCTGTCGGGCTCTACTGGGCCCTGTCGGGCTCTGTCGGGCTCTGTCGGGCTCTGTCGGGTTCTGTCGGGCTCTGTCGGGCTCTGTCGGGCTCTTCTGGGCCCTGTCGGGCCCTGTCGGGCTCTGTCGGGCTCTGTCGGGCTCTGTCGGGCTCTACTGGGCCCTGTCGGGCCCTGTCGGGCCCTGTCGGGCTCTGTCGGGCTCTGTCGGGCTCTGTCGGGCTCTACTGGGCTCTGTCGGGCTCTGTCGGGTTCTGTCGGGCTCTGTCGGGCTCTGTCGGGCTCTACTGGGCTCTGTCGGGCCCTGTCGGGCCCTGTCGGGCTCTGTCGGGCTCTACTGGGCCCTGTCGGGCTCTGTCGGGCTCTGTCGGGCTCTGTCGTGCTCTGTCGGGCCCTGTCGGGCCCTGTCGGGCTCTGTCGGGCTCTGTCGGGCTCTGTCGGGCTCTGTCGGGCCCTCTCGGCTCTGTCGGGCTCTGTCGGGCCCTGTCGGGCTCTGTCGGGCTCTACTGGGCCCTGTCGGGCCCTGTCGGGCCCTGTCGGGCTCTGTCGGGCTCTGTCGGGCTCTGTCGGGCTCTGTCGGGCTGTGTCGGGCTCTGTCGGGCTCTACTGGGCTCTACTGGGCTCTGTCGGGCTCTGTCGGCCTCTACTGGGCCCTGTCGGGCCCTGTCGGGCTCTGTCGGGCTCTGTCGGGCTCTGTCGGGCTCTGTCGGGCTCTACTGGGCTCTGTCGGGCTCTGTCGGGCTCTGTCGGGCTCTACTGGGCTCTACTGGGCTCTGTCGGGCTCTGTCGGGTTCTGTCGGGCTCTGTCGGGCCCTGTCGGGCCCTGTCGTGCCCTGTCGGGCCCTGTCGTGCCCTGTCGGGCTCTGTCGTGCCCTGTCGGGACCTGTCGGGACCTGTCGGGCTCTGTCGGGCCCTGTCGGGCTCTGTCGGGCTCTGTCGGGCTCTGTCGGGCCCTGTCGGGCCCTGTCGGGCTCTGTCGGGCTCTGTCGGGCTCTGTCGGGCTCTACTGGGCCCTGTCGGGCCCTGTCGGGCTCTGTCGGGCTCTGTCGGGCTCTGTCGGGCTCTACTGGGACCTGTCGGGCCCTGTCGGGCCTGTTGGGCTCTGTCGGGCCCTGTCGCGCCCTGTTGGGCCCTGTCGGGCTCTGTCGGGCTCTACTGGGCTCTGTCGGGCTCTGTCGGGCTCTACTGGGCCCTGTCGGGCTCTGTCGGGCCCTGTCGGGCCCTGTCGGGCTCTGTCGGGCTCTACTGGGCTCTGTCGGGCCCTGTCGGGCCCTGTCGGGCTCTGTCGGGCTCTACTGGGCCCTGTCGGGCTCTGTCGGGCTCTGTCGTGCTCTGTCCGGCTCTGTCGGGCTCTGTCGGGCTCTGTCGGGCTCTGTCGGGCTCTGTCGGGCTCTGTCGGGCCCTCTCGGCTCTGTCGGGCTCTGTCGGGCCCTGTCGGGCTCTGTCGGGCTCTACTGGGCCCTGTCGGGCCCTGTCGGGCTCTGTCGGGCTCTCTCGGGCCCTGTCGGGCTCTGTCGGGCTCTGTCGGGCTGTGTCCGGGCTCTGTCGGGCTCTACTGGGCTCTACTGGGCTATGTCGGGCTCTGTCGGGCTCTACTGGGCCCTGTCGGGCTCTGTCGGGCTCTGTCGGGCTCTGTCGGGCTCTACTGGGCCCTGTCGGGCTCTGTCGGGCTCTGTCGGGCTCTGTCGGGCTCTACTGGGCTCTACTGGACTCTGTCGGGCTCTGTCGGGTTCTGTCGGGCTCTGTCGGGCCCTGTCGGGCTCTGTCGGGCCCTGTCGGGCTCTGTCGGGCTCTGTCGGGACCTGTCGGGCTCTGTCGGGCCCTGTCGGGCTCTGTCGGGCCCTGTCGGGCCCTGTCGGGCTCTGTCGGGCTCCTGTCGGGCCCTGTCGGGCTCTGTCGGGCTCTACTGGGCTCTGTCGGGCTCTGTCGGCTCTGTCGGGCTCTGTCGAGCCCTGTTGTCGGGCTCTGTCGGGCTCTCGGGCTCTACTGGGCTCTGTCGGGCTCTGTCGGGCTCTGTCGGGCTCTGTCGGGCTCTGTCGGGCTCTGTCGGGCTCTACTGGGCTCTGTCGGGCTCTGTCGGGCTCTGTCGGGCTCTGTCGGGCTCTGTCGGGCTCTACTGGGCCCTGTCGGGCTCTCCTGGCCCCTGTCGGGCTCTGTCGGGCCCTGTCGGGCTCTGTCAGGCTCTGTCGGGCCCTGTCGGGCTCTGTCGGGCTCTACTGGGCCCTGTCGGGCCCTGTCGGGCTCTGTCGGGCTCTGTCGGGCTCTGTCGGGCTCTGTCGGGCTCTACTGGGCTCTACTGGGCTCTGTCGGGCTCTACTGGGCCCTGTCGGGCCCTGTCGGGCTCTGTCGGGCTCTGTCGGGCTCTGTCGGGCTCTACTGGGCCCTGTCGGGGTCTGTCGGGCTCTGTCGGGCCCTGTCGGGCTCTGTCAGGCTCTGTGGGGCCCTGTCGGGCTCTATCGGGCTCTGTCGGGCCCTGTCGGGCCCTGTCGGGCCCTGTCGGGCTCTGTCGGGCTCTGTCGGGCTCTGTCGGGCTCTACTGGGCCCTGTCGGGCTCTGTCGGGCTCTGTCGGGCTCTGTCGGGCTCTGTCGGGCTCTACTGGGCTCTACTGGGCTCTGTCGGGCTCTGTCGGGCTCTGTCGGGCTCTGTCGGGCTCTGTCGGGCCCTGTCGGGCTCTGTCGGGCTCTGTCGTGCCCTGTCGGGACCTGTCGGGCCCTGTCGGGCCCTGTCGGGCCCTGTCGGGCTCTGTCGGGCTCTGTCGGGCTCTGTCGGGCTCTACTGGTGTCGGGCCCTGTCGGGCCCTGTCGGGCTCTGTCGGGCTCTGTCGGGCTCTGTCGGGCTCTACTGGGCTCTGTCGGGCCCTGTCGGGCCCTGTTGGGCTCTGTCGGGCTCTGTCGGGCCCTGTCGGGCCCTGTCGGGCTCTGTCGGGCTCTACTGGGCCCTCGCTGTCGGGCTCTGTCGGGCTCTGTCGGGCTCTACTGGGCCCTGTCGGGCTCTGTCGGGCCCTGTCGGGCTCTGTCGGGCCCTGTCGGGCCCTGTCGGGCTCTGTCGGGCTCTACTGGGCTCTGTCGGGCCCTGTCGGGCCCTGTCGGGCTCTGTCGGGCTCTACTGGGCCCTGTCGGGTTCTGTCGGGCTCTGTCGGGCTCTGTCGGGCTCTGTCGTGCTCTGTCGGGCTCTGTCGTGCCCTGTCGGGCTCTGTCGGGCTCTGTCGGGCTCTGTCGGGCTCTGTCGGGCTCTGTCGGGCCCTCTCGGCTCTGTCGGGCTCTGTCGGGCCCTGTCGGGCTCTGTCGGGCTCTACTGGGCCCTGTCGGGCCCTGTCGGGCTCTGTCGGGCTCTGTCGGGCCCTGTCGGGCTCTGTCGGGCTCTGTCGGGCTGTGTCGGGCTCTGTCGGGCTCTACTGGGCTCTACTGGGCTCTGTCGGGCTCTGTCGGGCTCTACTGGGCCCTGTCGGGCCCTGTCGGGCTCTGTCGGGCTCTGTCGGGCTCTGTCGGGCTCTACTGGGCCCTGTCGGGCTCTGTCGGGCTCTGTCGGGCTCTGTCGGGCTCTACTGGGCTCTGTCGGGCTCTGTCGGGCTCTGTCGGGCTCTGTCGGGCTCTGTCGGGCTCCGTTGGGCCCTGTCGGGCTCTGTCGGGCCCTGTCGGGCTCTGTCGGGCCCTGTCGGGCTCTGTCGGGCTCAGCTGGTCTCTGTCGGGCTCTGTCGGGTTCTGTCGGGCTCTGTCGGGCTCTACTGGGCCCTGTCGGGCTCTGTCGGGCTCTGTCGGGCTCTGTCGGGTTCTGTCGGGCTCTGTCGGGCTCTGTCGGGCTCTTCTGGGCCCTGTCGGGCTCTGTCGGGCTCTGTCGGGCTCTGTCGGGCTCTGTCGGGCTCTACTGGGCCCTGTCGGGCCCTGTCGGGCCCTGTCGGGCTCTGTCGGGCTCTGTCGGGCTCTGTCGGGCTCTGTCGGGTTCTGTCAGGCTCTGTCGGGCTCTGTCGGGCTCTACTGGGCTCTGTCGGGCCCTGTCGGGCCCTGTCGGGCTCTGTCGGGCTCTACTGGGCCCTGTCGGGCTCTGTCGGGCTCTGTCGGGCTCTGTCGTGCTCTGTCGGGCTCTGTCGGGCCCTGTCGGGCTCTGTCGGGCTCTGTCGGGCTCTGTCGGGCTCTCTCGGGCCCTCTCGGCTCTGTCGGGCTCTGTCGGGCCCTGTCGGGCTCTGTCGGGCTCTACTGGGCTCTGTCGGGCTCTGTCGGGCTCTGTCGGGCTCTGTCGGGCCCTGTCGGGCTCTGTCGGGCTCTGTCGTGCTGTGTCGGGCTCTGTCGGGCTCTACTGGGCTCTACTGGGCTCTGTCGGGCTCTGTCGGGCTCTACTGGGCCCTGTCGGGCCCTGTCGGGCTCTGTCGGGCTCTGTCGGGCTCTGTCGGGCTCTGTCGGGCTCTACTGGGCCCTGTCGGGCTCTGTCGGGCTCTGTCGGGCTCTGTCGGGCTCTGTCGGGCTCTACTGGGCTCTACTGGGCTCTGTCGGGCTCTGTCGGGCTCTGTCGGGCTCTGTCGGGCTCTGTCGGGCTCTGTCGGGCCCTGTCGTGCCCTGTCGGGCTCTGTCGGGACCTGTCGGGACCTGTCGGGCCCTGTCGGGCCCTGTCGGGCCCTGTCGGGCTCTGTCGGGCTCTGTCGGGCTCTGTCGGGCTCTACTGGGCCCTGTCGGGCCCTGTCGGGCTCTGTCGGGCTCTGTCGGGCTGTGTCGGGCTCTGTCGGGCTCTACTGGGACCTGTCGGGCCCTGTCGGGCCCTGTCGGGCTCTGTCGGGCTCTACTGGGCTCTGTCGGGCTCTGTCGGGCTCTGTCGGGCTCTACTGGGCCCTGTCGGGCTCTGTCGGGCCCTGTCGGGCCCTGTCGGGCTCTGTCGGGCTCTACTGGGCTCTGTCGGGCCCTGTCGGGCCCTGTCGGGCTCTGTCGGGCTCTACTGGGCTCTGTCGGGCTCTGTCGGGCTCTGTCGGGCTCTGTCGTGCTCTGTCGGGCTCTGTCGTGCTCTGTTGGGCCCTGTCGGGCTCTGTCGGGCTCTGTCGGGCTCTGTCGGGCTCTGTCGGGCTCTGTCGGGCCCTCTCGGCTCTGTCGGGCTCTGTCGGGCCCTGTCGGGCTCTGTCGGGCTCTACTGGGCCCTGTCGGGCCCTGTCGGGCTCTGTCGGGCCCTGTCGGGCCCTGTCGGGCTCTGTCGGGCTCTGTCGGGCTGTGTCGGGCTCTGTCGGGCTCTACTGGGCTCTACTGGGCCCTGTCGGGCCCTGTCGGGCTCTGTCGGGCTCTGTCGGGCTCTGTCGGGCTCTACTGGGCCCTGTCGGGCTCTGTCGGGCTCTGTCGGGCTCTGTCGGGCTCTACTGGGCTCTACTGGGCTCTGTCGGGCTCTGTCGGGTTCTGTCGGGCTCTGTCGGGCCCTGTCGGGCTCTGTCGGGCCCTGTCGGGCTCTGTCGTGCCCTGTCGGGACCTGTCGGGACCTGTCGGGCTCTGTCGGGCCCTGTCGGGCTCTGTCGGGCCCTGTCGGGCTCTGTCGGGCCCTGTCGGGCCCTGTCGGGCTCTGTCGGGCCCTGTCGGGCCCTGTCGGGCTCTGTCGGGCTCTACTGGGCTCTGTCGGGCTCTGTCGGGCTCTGTCGGGCTCTACTGGGCCCTGTCGGGCCCTGTCGGGCTCTGTCGGGCTCTGTCGGGCTCTACTGGGCTCTGTCGGGCTCTGTCGGGCTCTGTCGGGCTCTACTGGGCCCTGTCGGGCTCTGTCGGGCTCTGTGGGGCCCTGTCGGGCTCTGTCGGGCTCTGTCGGGCTCTGTCGGGCCATGTCGGGCTCTGTCGGGCCCTGTCGGGCCCTGTCGGGCTCTGTCGGGCTCTGTCGGGCTCTGTCGGGCTCTGTCGGGCTCTACTGGGCCCTGTCGGGCTCTGTCGGGCTCTGTCGGGCCCTGTCGGGCTCTGTCAGGCTCTGTCGGGCCCTGTCGGGCTCTGTCGGGCTCTACTGGGCCCTGTCGGGCCCTGTCGGGCTCTGTCGGGCTCTGTCGGGCTCTGTCGGGCTCTACTGGGCTCTACTGGGCTCTGTCGGGCTCTACTGGGCCCTGTCGGGCCCTGTCGGGCTCTGTCGGGCTCTGTCGGGCTCTGTCGGGCCCTGTCGGGCTCTGTCGGGCTCTGTCGTGCCCTGTCGGGCTCTGTCGGGCTCTGTCGGGCCCTGTCGGGCTCTGTCGGGCCCTGTCGGGCTCTGTCGGGCCCTGTCGGGCCCTGTCGGGCTCTGTCGGGCCCTGTCGGGCTCTGTCGGGCTCTGTCGGGCTCTATCGGGCTCTACTGGGCCCTGTCGGGCCCTATGGGGCCCTGTCGGGCTCTGTCGGGCCCTGTCGGGCTCTGTCGGGCTCTGTCGGGCCCTGTCGGGCCCTGTCGGGCCCTGTCGGGCTCTGTCGGGCTCTACTGGGCTCTGTCGGGCTCTGTCGGGCTCTGTCGGGCTCTACTGGGCCCTGTCGGGCCCTGTCGGGCTCTGTCGGGCTCTGTCGGGCTCTGTCGGGCTCTGTCAGGCTCAACTGGTCTCTGTCGGGCTCTGTCGGGCTCTGTCGGGCTCTGTCGGGCTCTGTCGGGCTCTACTGGGCCCTGTCGGGCTCTGTCGGGCCCCGTCGGGCCCTGTCGGGCCCTGTCGGGCTCTTTCGGGTTCTGTCGGGCTCTGTCGGGCTCTGTCGGGCTCTTCTGGGCCCTGTCGGGCCCTGTCGGGCTCTGTCGGGCTCTGTCGGGCTCTGTCGGGCTCTACTGGGCCCTGTCGGGCTCTGTCGGGCTCTGTCGGGCTCTACTGGGCTCTGTCGGGCTCTGTCGGGCTCTGTCGGGCTCTGTCGGGCTCTAGTGGGCTCTGTCGGGCCCTGTCGGGCCCTGTCGGGCTCTGTCGGGCCCTGTCGGGCTCTGTCGGGCTCTGTCGGGCTCTACTGGGCCCTGTCGGGCCCTGTCAGGCTCTGTCGGGCTCTGTCGGGCTCTGTCGGGCCCTGTCGGGCTCTGTCGGGCTCTGTCGGGCTCTGTCGGGCTCTACTGGGCTCTACTGGGCTATGTCGGGCCCTGACGGGCTCTGTCGGGCTCTACTGGGCTCTGTCGGGCCCTGTCGGGCCCTGTCGGGCCCTGTCGGGCTCTGTCGGGCTCTGTCGGGCTCTGTCGGGCTCTGTCGGGCTCTACTGGGCCCTGTCGGGCTCTGTCGGGCTCTGTCGGACTCTGTCGGGCTCTGTCGGGCCCTGTCGGGCTCTGTCGGGCTCTACTGGGCCCTGTCGGGCCCTGTCGGGCTCTGTCAAGCTCTGTCGGGCTCTGTCGGGCTCTGTCGGGCTCTGTCGGGCTCTACTGGGCTCTACTGGGCTCTGTCGGGCTCTACTGGGCCCTGTCGGGCTCTGTCGGGCTCTGTCGGGCTCTGTCGGGCTCTACTGGGCTCTACTGGGCTCTGTCGGGCTCTACTGGGCCCTGTCGGGCCCTGTCGGGCTCTGTCGGGCTCTGTCGGGCTCTGTCGGGCCCTGTCGGGCTCTGTCGGGCTCTGTCGGGCCCTGTCGGGCTCTGTCGGGCTCTGTCGGGCTCTGTCGGGCCCTGTCGGGCTCTGTCGGGCTCTGTCGGGCTCTGTCGGGCTCTGTCGGGCTCTACTGGGCTCTGTCGGGCCCTGTCGGGCCCTGTCGGGCTCTGTCGGGCCCTGTCGGGCTCTGTCGGGCTCTGTCGGGCTCTGTCGGGTTCTGTCGGGCTCTGTCGGGCTCTGTCGGGCTCTTCTGGGCCCTGTCGGGCCCTGTCGGGCTCTGTCGGGCTCTGTCGGGCTCTGTCGGGCTCTACTGGGCCCTGTCGGGCTCTGTCGGGCTCTGTCGGGCTCTACTGGGCCCTGTCGGGCTCTGTCGGGCCCTGTCGGGCCCTGTCGGGCCCTGTCGGGCTCTGTCGGGCTCTACTGGGCTCTGTCGGGCCCTGTCGGGCCCTGTCGGGCTCTGTCGGGCTCTACTGGGCCCTGTCGGGCCCTTTCGGGCTCTGTCGGGCTCTGTCGGGCTCTGTCGGGCTCTACTGGGCCCTGTCGGGCTCTGTCGGGCTCTGTCGGGCTCTGTCGGGCTCTGTCGGGCGCTACTGGGCTCTACTGGGCTCTGTCGGGCTCTGTCGGGCTCTGTCGGGCTCTGTCGGGCCCTGTCGGGCTCTGTCGTGCCCTGTCGGGACCTGTCGGGACCTGTCGGGCTCTGTCGGGCCCTGTCGGGCTCTGTCGGGCCCTGTCGGGCTCTGTCGGGCCCTGTCGGGCCCTGTCGGGCTCTGTCGGGCTCTGTCGGGCTCTGTCGGGCTCTACTGGGCCCTGTCGGGCCCTGTCGTGCCCTGTCGGGCTCTGTCGGGCTCTGTCGGGCTCTGTCGGGCTCTGTCGGGCTCTACTGGGCTCTGTCGGGCCCTGTCGGGCCCTGTTGGGCTCTGTCGGGCTCTGTCGGGCCCTGTCGGGCCCTGTCGGGCTCTGTCGGGCTCTACTGGGCTCTGTCGGGCTCTGTCGGGCTCTGTCGGGCTCTACTGGGCCCTGTCGGGCTCTGTCGGGCCCTGTCGGGCCCTGTCGGGCCCTGTCGGGCTCTGTCGGGCTCTACTGGGCTCTGTCGGGCTCTGTCGGGATCTGTCGGGCTCTGTCGGGCTCTACTGGGCCCTGTCGGGCTCTGTCGGGCCCTGTCGGGCTCTGTCGGCCTCTGTCGGGCCCTGTCGGGCTCTGTCGGGCTCTACTGGGCCCTGTCGGGCTCTGTCGGGCTCGGTCGGGCTCTGTCGGGCTCTGTCGGGCTCTACTGGGCTCTACTGGGCTCTGTCGGGCTCTACTGGGCCCTGTCGGGCCCTGTCGGGCTCTGTCGGGCTCTGTCGGGCTCTGTCGGGCCCTGTCGGGCTCTGTCGGGCTCTGTCGTGCCCTGTCGGGCTCTGTCGGGCTCTGTCGGGCCCTGTCGGGCTCTATCGGGCCCTGTCGGGCTCTGTCGGGCCATGTCGGGCCCTCTCGGGCCCTGTCGGGCCCTGTCGGGCTCTGTCGGGCCCTGTCGGGCTCTGTCGGGCTCTGTCGGGCTCTATCGGGCTCTACTGGGCCCTGTCGGGCCCTACCGGGCCCTGTCGGGCTCTGTCGGGCTCTGTCGGGCTCTATCGGGCTCTACTGGGCCCTGTCGGGCCCTACCGGGCCCTGTCGGGCCCTGTCGGGCCCTGTCGGGCTCTGTCGGGCTCTACTGGGCCCTGTCGGGCTCTGTCGGGCTCTGTCGGGCTCTACTGGGCCCTGTCGGGCTCTGTCGGGCCCTGTCGGGCCCTGTCGGGCCCTGTAGGGCTCTGTCGGGCTCTACTGGGCTCTGTCGGGCCCTGTCGGGCCCTGTCGGGCTCTGTCGGGCTCTACTGGGCCCTGTCGGGCCCTTTCGGGCTCTGTCGGGCTCTGTCGGGCTCTGTCGGGCTCTACTGGGCCCTGTCGGGCTCTGTCGGGCTCTGTCGGGCTCTGTCGGGCTCTGTCGGGCGCTACTGGGCTCTACTGGGCTCTGTCGGGCTCTGTCGGGCTCTGTCGGGCTCTGTCGGGCCCTGTCGGGCTCTGTCGTGCCCTGTCGGGACCTGTCGGGACCTGTCGGGCTCTGTCGGGCCCTGTCGGGCTCTGTCGGGCCCTGTCGGGCTCTGTCGGGCCCTGTCGGGCCCTGTCGGGCTCTGTCGGGCTCTGTCGGGCTCTACTGGGCCCTGTCGGGCCCTGTCGTGCCCTGTCGGGCTCTGTCGGGCTCTGTCGGGCTCTGTCGGGCTCTGTCGGGCTCTACTGGGCTCTGTCGGGCCCTGTCGGGCCCTGTTGGGCTCTGTCGGGCTCTGTCGGGCCCTGTCGGGCCCTGTCGGGCTCTGTCGGGCTCTACTGGGCTCTGTCGGGCTCTGTCGGGCTCTGTCGGGCTCTACTGGGCCCTGTCGGGCTCTGTCGGGCCCTGTCGGGCCCTGTCGGGCCCTGTCGGGCTCTGTCGGGCTCTACTGGGCTCTGTCGGGCTCTGTCGGGATCTGTCGGGCTCTGTCGGGCTCTACTGGGCCCTGTCGGGCTCTGTCGGGCCCTGTCGGGCTCTGTCGGCCTCTGTCGGGCCCTGTCGGGCTCTGTCGGGCTCTACTGGGCCCTGTCGGGCTCTGTCGGGCTCGGTCGGGCTCTGTCGGGCTCTGTCGGGCTCTACTGGGCTCTACTGGGCTCTGTCGGGCTCTACTGGGCCCTGTCGGGCCCTGTCGGGCTCTGTCGGGCTCTGTCGGGCTCTGTCGGGCCCTGTCGGGCTCTGTCGGGCTCTGTCGTGCCCTGTCGGGCTCTGTCGGGCTCTGTCGGGCCCTGTCGGGCTCTATCGGGCCCTGTCGGGCTCTGTCGGGCCATGTCGGGCCCTGTCGGGCCCTGTCGGGCCCTGTCGGGCTCTGTCGGGCCCTGTCGGGCTCTGTCGGGCTCTGTCGGGCTCTATCGGGCTCTACTGGGCCCTGTCGGGCCCTACCGGGCCCTGTCGGGCCCTGTCGGGCCCTGTCGGGCTCTGTCGGGCTCTGTCGGGCCCTGTCGGGCCCTGTCGGGCTCTGTCGGGCTCTACTGGGCTCTGTCGGGCTCTGTCGGGCTCTGTCGGGCTCTACTGGGCCCTGTCGGGCCCTGTCGGGCTCTGTCGGGCCCTGTCGGGCTCTGTCGGGCTCTGTCGGGTTCTGTCAGGCTCAACTGGTCTCTGTCGGGCTCTGTCGGGCTCTGTCGGGCTCTGTCGGGCTCTGTCGGGCTCTACTGGGCCCTGTCGGGCTCTGTCGGGCCCTGTCGGGCTCTGTCGGGTTCTGTCGGGCTCTGTCGGGCTCTGTCGGGCTCTTCTGGGCCCTGTCGGGCCCTGTCGGGCTCTGTCGGGCTCTGTCGGGCTCTACTGGGCCCTGTCGGGCCCTGTCGGGCCCTGTCGGGCTCTGTCGGGCTCTGTCGGGCTCTACTGGGCTCTGTCGGGCTCTGTCGGGCTCTGTCGGGCTCTGTCGGGCTCTGTCGGGCTCTACTGGGCTCTGTCGGGCCCTGTCGGGCCCTGTCGGGCTCTGTCGGGCCCTGTCGGGCTCTGTCGGGCTCTGTCGGGCTCTGTCGGGCTCTACTGGGCCCTGTCGGGCCCTGTCGGGCCCTGTCGGGCCCTGTCAGGCTCTGTCGGGCTCTGTCAGGCCCTGTCAGGCTCTGTCGGGCTCTGTCGGGCCCTGTCGGGCTCTGTCGGGCTCTGTCGTGCTCTGTCGTGCTCTGTCGGGCTCTGTCGTGCTCTGTTGGGCCCTGTCGGGCTCTGTCGGGCTCTGTCGGGCTCTGTCGGGCTCTGTCGGGCTCTGTCGGGCCCTCTCGGCTCTGTCGGGCTCTGTCGGGCCCTGTCGGGCTCTGTCGGGCTCTACTGGGCCCTGTCGGGCCCTGTCGGGCTCTGTCGGGCTCTGTCGGGCCCTGTCGGGCTCTGTCGGGCTCTGTCGGGCTGTGTCGGGCTCTGTCGGGCTCTACTGGGCTCTACTGGGCTCTGTCGGGCTCTGTCGGGCTCTACTGGGCCCTGTCGGGCCCTGTCGGGCTCTGTCGGGCTCTGTCGGGCTCTGTCGGGCTCTACTGGGCCCTGTCGGGCCCTGTCGGGCCCTGTCGGGCTCTGTCGGGCTCTGTCGGGCTCTACTGGGCCCTGTCGGGCCCTGTCGGGCTCTGTCGGGCCCTGTCGGGCTCTGTCGGGCCCTGTCGGGCCCTGTCGGGCTCTGTCGGGCTCTACTGGGCTCTGTCGGGCTCTGTCGGGCTCTGTCGGGCTCTACTGGGCCCTGTCGGGCCCTGTCGGGCTCTGTCGGGCTCTGTCGGGCTCTACTGGGCTCTGTCGGGCTCTGTCGGGCTCTGTCGGGCTCTGTCGGGCTCTACTGGGCCCTGTCGGGCTCTGTCGGGCTCTGTCGGGCTCTGTCGGGCTCTGTCGGGCTCTACTGGGCTCTACTGGGCTCTGTCGGGCTCTGTCGGGTTCTGTCGGGCTCTGTCGGGCTCTGTCGGGCTCTGTCGGGCTCTGTCGGGCCCTGTCGTGCCCTGTCGGGCTCTGTCGTGTTCTGTCGGGACCTGTCGGGCCCTGTCGGGCCCTGTCGGGCTCTGTCGGGCCCTGTCGGGCTCTGTCGGGCTCTGTCGGGCTCTGTCGGGCTCTACTGGGCCCTGTCGGGCCCTGTCGGGCTCTGTCGGGCTCTGTCGGGCTCTGTCGGGCTCTGTCGGGCTCTACTGGGACCTGTCGGGCCCTGTCGGGCCCTGTCGGGCTCTGTCGGGCTCTACTGGCTCTGTCGGGCTCTGTCGGGCTCTACTGGGCCCTGTCGGGCTCTGTCGGGGCCCTGTCGGGCCCTGTCGGGCTCTGTCGGGCTCTACTGGGCTCTGTCGGGCCCTGTCGGGCCCTGTCGGGCTCTGTCGGGCTCTACTGGGCTCTGTCGGGCTCTGTCGGGCTCTGTCGGGCTCTGTCGTGCTCTGTCGGGCTCTGTCGTGCTCTGTTGGGCCCTGTCGGGCTCTGTCGGGCTCTGTCGGGCTCTGTCGGGCTCTGTCGGGCCCTCTCGGCTCTGTCGGGCTCTGTCGGGCCCTGTCGGGCTCTGTCGGGCTCTACTGGGCCCTGTCGGGCCCTGTCGGGCTCTGTCGGGCTCTGTCGGGCCCTGTCGGGCTCTGTCGGGCTCTGTCGGGCTGTGTCGGGCTCTGTCGGGCTCTACTGGGCTCTACTGGGCTCTGTCGGGCTCTGTCGGGCTCTACTGGGCCCTGTCGGGCCCTGTCGGGCTCTGTCGGGCTCTGTCGGGCTCTGTCGGGCTCTACTGGGCCCTGTCGGGCGCTGTCGGGCTCTGTCGGGCTCTGTCGGGCTCTGTCGGGCTCTACTGGGCTCTACTGGGCTCTGTCGGGCTCTGTCGGGTTCTGTCGGGCTCTGTCGGGCCCTGTCGGGCTCTGTCGGGCCCTGTCGGGCTCTGTCGTGCCCTGTCGGGACCTGTCGGGACCTGTCGGGCTCTGTCGGGCCCTGTCGGGCTCTGTCGGGCCCTGTCGGGCTCTGTCGGGCCCTGTCGGGCCCTGTCGGGCTCTGTCGGGCCCTGTCGGGCCCTGTCGGGCTCTGTCGGGCTCTACTGGGCTCTGTCGGGCTCTGTCGGGCTCTGTCGGGCTCTACTGGGCCCTGTCGGGCCCTGTCGGGCTCTGTCGGGCTCTGTCGGGCTCTACTGGGCTCTGTCGGGCTCTGTCGGGCTCTGTCGGGCTCTGTCGGGCTCTACTGGGCCCTGTCGGGCTCTGTCGGGCTCTGTGGGGCCCTGTCGGGCTCTGTCGGGCTCTGTCGGGCTCTGTCGGGCCATGTCGGGCTCTGTCGGGCCCTGTCGGGCCCTGTCGGGCTCTGTCGGGCTCTGTCGGGCTCTGTCGGGCTCTGTCGGGCTCTACTGGGCCCTGTCGGGCTCTGTCGGGCTCTGTCGGGCCCTGTCGGGCTCTGTCAGGCTCTGTCGGGCTCTGTCGGGCTCTGTCGGGCTCTACTGGGCTCTACTGGGCTCTGTCGGGCTCTACTGGGCCCTGTCGGGCCCTGTCGGGCTCTGTCGGGCTCTTTCGGGCTCTGTCGGGCCCTGTCGGGCTCTGTCGGGCTCTGTCGTGCCCTGTCGGGCTCTGTCGGGCTCTGTCGGGCCCTGTCGGGCTCTATCGGGCCCTGTCGGGCTCTGTCGGGCCCTGTCGGGCCCTGTCGGGCTCTGTCGGGCCCTGTCGGGCTCTGTCGGGCTCTGTCGGGCTCTATCGGGCTCTACTGGGCCCTGTCGGGCCCTATGGGGCCCTGTCGGGCTCTGTCGGGCCCTGTCGGGCTCTGTCGGGCTCTGTCGGGCCCTGTCGGGCCCTGTCGGGCCCTGTCGGGCTCTGTCGGGCTCTACTGGGCTCTGTCGGGCTCTGTCGGGCTCTGTCGGGCTCTACTGGGCCTGTCGGGCCCTGTCGGGCTCTGTCGGGCTCTGTCGGGCTCTGTCGGGCTCTGTCAGGCTCAACTGGTCTCTGTCGAGCTCTGTCGGGTTCTGTCGGGCTCTGTCGGGCTCTGTCGGGCTCTACTGGGCCCTGTCGGGCTCTGTCGGGCCCTGTCGGGCCCTGTCGGGCCCTGTCGGGCTCTTTCGGGTTCTGTCGGGCTCTGTCGGGCTCTGTCGGGCTCTTCTGGGCCCTGTCGGGCCCTGTCGGGCTCTGTCGGGCTCTGTCGGGCTCTGTCGGGCTCTACTGGGCCCTGTCGGGCTCTGTCGGGCTCTGTCGGGCTCTACTGGGCTCTGTCGGGCTCTGTCGGGCTCTGTCGGGCTCTGTCGGGCTCTACTGGGCTCTGTCGGGCCCTGTCGGGCCCTGTCGGGCTCTGTCGGGCCCTGTCGGGCTCTGTCGGGCTCTGTCGGGCTCTACTGGGCCCTGTCGGGCCCTGTCAGGCTCTGTCGGGCTCTGTCGGGCTCTGTCGGGCCCTGTCGGGCTCTGTCGGGCTCTGTCGGGCCTCTGTCGGGCTCTACTGGGCTCTACTGGGCTATGTCGGGCCCTGACGGGCTCTGTCGGGCTCTACTGGGCTCTGTCGGGCCCTGTCGGGCCCTGTCGGGCCCTGTCGGGCCCTGTCGGGCTCTGTCGGGCTCTGTCGGGCTCTGTCGGGCTCTACTGGGCCCTGTCGGGCTCTGTCGGGCTCTGTCGGGCTCTGTCGGGCTCTGTCGGGCCCTGTCGGGCTCTGTCGGGCTCTACTGGGCCCTGTCGGGCCCTGTCGGGCTCTGTCAAGCTCTGTCGGGCTCTGTCGGGCTCTGTCGGGCTCTGTCGGGCTCTACTGGGCTCTACTGGGCTCTGTCGGGCTCTACTGGGCCCTGTCGGGCTCTGTCGGGCTCTGTCGGGCTCTGTCGGGCTCTACTGGGCTCTACTGGGCTCTGTCGGGCTCTACTGGGCCCTGTCGGGCCCTGTCGGGCTCTGTCGGGCTCTGTCGGGCTCTGTCGGGCTCTGTCGGGCCCTGTCGGGCTCTGTCGGGCTCTGTCGTGCCCTGTCGGGCTCTGTCGGTCTCTGTCGGGCCCTGTCGGGCTCTATCGGGCCCTGTCGGGTTCTGTCGGGCTCTGTCGGGCTCTACTGGGCTCTGTCAGGCCCTGTCGGGCCCTGTCGGGCCCTGTCGGGCTCTGTCGGGCTCTGTCGGGCTCTGTCGGGCTCTACTGGGCCGTGTCGGGCCCTGTCGGGCCCTGTCGGGCTCTGTCGGGCTCTGTCGGGCTCTGTCGGGCTCTGTCGGGCTCTACTGGGCTCTGTCGGGCTCTGTCGGGCTCTGTCGGGCTCTACTGGGCCGTGTCGGGCCCTGTCGGGCTCTGTCGGGCTCTATCGGGCCCTGTCGGGTTCTGTCGGGCTCTGTCGGGCTCTACTGGGCTCTGTCAGGCCCTGTCGGGCTCTGTCGGGCTCTGTCGGGCTCTACTGGGCTCTCTCAGGCCCTGTCGGGCCCTGTCGGGCCCTGTCGGGCCCTGTCGGGCTCTGTCGGGCTCTGTCGGGCCCTGTCGGGCTCTGTCGGGCTCTGTCGGGCTCTACTGGGCTCTGTCGGGCTCTGTCGGGCTCTGTCGGGCTCTACTGGGCTCTGTCGGGCTCTGTCGGGCTCTGTCGGGCTCTGTCGGGCTCTGTTGGGCCCTGTCGGGCCCTGTCGGGCTCTGTCGGGATCTACTGGGCTCTACTGGGCTCTGTCGGGCTCTGTCGGGCTCTGTCGGGCTCTGTCGGGCTCTACTGGGCTCTGTCGGGCTCTGTCGGGCCCTGTCGGGCTCTGTCGGGCCCTGTCGGGCTCTGTCGGGCTCTGTCGGGCTCTGTCGGGTTCTGTCGGGCTCTGTCGGGCTCTGTCGGGCTCTTCTGGGCCCTGTCGGGCCCTGTCGGGCTCTGTCGGGCTCTGTCGGGCTCTGTCGGGCTCTACTGGGCCCTGTCGGGCTCTGTCGGGCTCTGTCGGGCTCTACTGGGCCCTGTCGGGCTCTGTCGGGCCCTGTCGGGCCCTGTCGGGCCCTGTCGGGCTCTGTCGGGCTCTACTGGGCTCTGTCGGGCCCTGTCGGGCCCTGTCGGGCTCTGTCGGGCTCTACTGGGCCCTGTCGGGCCCTGTCGGGCTCTGTCGGGCTCTGTCGGGCTCTGTCGGGCTCTACTGGGCCCTGTCGGGCTCTGTCGGGCTCTGTCGGGCTCTGTCGGGCTCTGTCGGGCGCTACTGGGCTCTACTGGGCTCTGTCGGGCTCTGTCGGGCGCTGTCGGGCTCTCTCGGGCCCTGTCGGGCTCTGTCGGGCCCTGTCGGGCTCTGTCGTGCCCTGTCGGGACCTGTCGGGACCTGTCGGGCTCTGTCGGGCCCTGTCGGGCTCTGTCGGGCCCTGTCGGGCCCTGTCGGGCTCTGTCGGGCTCTGTCGGGCTCTGTCGGGCTCTACTGGGCCCTGTCGGGCCCTGTCGTGCCCTGTCGGGCTCTGTCGGGCTCTGTCGGGCTCTGTCGGGCTCTGTCGGGCTCTGTCGGGCTCTACTGGGCTCTGTCGGGCCCTGTCGGGCCCTGTTGGGCTCTGTCGGGCTCTGTCGGGCCCTGTCGGGCCCTGTCGGGCTCTGTCGGGCTCTACTGGGCTCTGTCGGGCTCTGTCGGGCTCTGTCGGGCTCTGTCGGGCTCTACTGGGCCCTGTCGGGCTCTGTCGGGCCCTGTCGGGCCCTGTCGGGCCCTGTCGGGCTCTGTCGGGCTCTACTGGGCTCTGTCGGGCTCTGTCGGGATCTGTCGGGCTCTGTCGGGCTCTACTGGGCCCTGTCGGGCTCTGTCGGGCTCTGTCGGGCCCTGTCGGGCTCTGTCGGGCTCTGTCGGGCTCTACTGGGCCCTGTCGGGCTCTGTCGGGCTCGGTCGGGCTCTGTCGGGCTCTGTCGGGCTCTACTGGGCTCTACTGGGCTCTGTCGGGCTCTACTGGGCCCTGTCGGGCCCTGTCGGGCTCTGTCGGGCTCTGTCGGGCTCTGTCGGGCCCTGTCGGGCTCTGTCGTGCCCTGTCGGGACCTGTCGGGACCTGTCGGGCTCTGTCGGGCCCTGTCGGGCTCTGTCGGGCCCTGTCGGGCCCTGTCGGGCTCTGTCGGGCTCTGTCGGGCTCTGTCGGGCTCTACTGGGCCCTGTCGGGCCCTGTCGTGCCCTGTCGGGCTCTGTCGGGCTCTGTCGGGCTCTGTCGGGCTCTGTCGGGCTCTACTGGGCTCTGTCGGGCCCTGTCGGGCCCTGTTGGGCTCTGTCGGGCTCTGTCGGGCCCTGTCGGGCCCTGTCGGGCTCTGTCGGGCTCTACTGGGCTCTGTCGGGCTCTGTCGGGCTCTGTCGGGCCCTGTCGGGCCCTGTCGGGCCCTGTCGGGCTCTGTCGGGCTCTACTGGGCTCTGTCGGGCTCTGTCGGGATCTGTCGGGCTCTGTCGGGCTCTACTGGGCCCTGTCGGGCTCTGTCGGGCCCTGTCGGGCTCTGTCGGGCTCTGTCGGGCCCTGTCGGGCTCTGTCGGGCTCTACTGGGCCCTGTCGGGCTCTGTCGGGCTCGGTCGGGCTCTGTCGGGCTCTGTCGGGCTCTACTGGGCTCTACTGTGCTCTGTCGGGCTCTACTGGGCCCTGTCGGGCCCTGTCGGGCTCTGTCGGGCTCTGTCGGGCTCTGTCGGGCCCTGTCGGGCTCTGTCGGGCTCTGTCGTGCCCTGTCGGGCTCTGTCGGGCTCTGTCGGGCCCTGTCGGGCTCTATCGGGCCCTGTCGGGCTCTGTCGGGCCATGTCGGGCCCTGTCGGGCCCTGTCGGGCCCTGTCGGGCTCTGTCGGGCCCTGTCGGGCTCTGTCGGGCTCTGTCGGGCTCTATCGGGCTCTACTGGGCCCTGTCGGGCCCTACCGGGCCCTGTCGGGCCCTGTCGGGCCCTGTCGGGCTCTGTCGGGCTCTGTCGGGCCCTGTCGGGCTCTGTCGGGCTCTGTCGGGCTCTACTGGGCTCTGTCGGGCTCTGTCGGGCTCTGTCGGGCTCTACTGGGCCCTGTCGGGCCCTGTCGGGCTCTGTCGGGCTCTGTCGGGTTCTGTCAGGCTCAACTGGTCTCTGTCGGGCTCTGTCGGGCTCTGTCGGGCTCTGTCGGGCTCTGTCGGGCTCTACTGGGCCCTGTCGGGCTCTGTCGGGCCCTGTCGGGCTCTGTCGGGTTCTGTCGGGCTCTGTCGGGCTCTGTCGGGCTCTTCTGGGCCCTGTCGGGCCCTGTCGGGCTCTGTCGGGCTCTGTCGGGCTCTACTGGGCCCTGTCGGGCCCTGTCGGGCCCTGTCGGGCTCTGTCGGGCTCTTTCGGGCTCTACTGGGCTCTGTCGGGCTCTGTCGGGCTCTGTCGGGCTCTGTCGGGCTCTACTGGGCTCTGTCAGGCCCTGTCAGGCTCTGTCGGGCTCTGTCGGGCCCTGTCGGGCTCTGTCGGGCTCTGTCGTGCTCTGTCGTGCTCTGTCGGGCCCTGTCGGGCCCTGTCGGGCCCTGTCGGGCCCTGTCAGGCTCTGTCGGGCTCTGTCGGGCTCTGTCGGGCTCTGTCGGGCCCTCTCGGCTCTGTCGGGCTCTGTCGGGCCCTGTCGGGCTCTGTCGGGCTCTACTGGGCCCTGTCGGGCCCTGTCGGGCTCTGTCGGGCTCTGTCGGGCCCTGTCGGGCTCTGTCGGGCTCTGTCGGGCTGTGTCGGGCTCTGTCGGGCTCTACTGGGCTCTACTGGGCTCTGTCGGGCTCTGTCGGGCTCTACTGGGCCCTGTCGGGCCCTGTCGGGCTCTGTCGGGCTCTGTCGGGCTCTGTCGGGCTCTACTGGGCCCTGTCGGGCCCTGTCGGGCTCTGTCGGGCTCTGTCGGGCTCTGTCGGGCTCTACTGGGCTCTGTCGGGCCCTGTCGGGCTCTGTCGGGCTCTGTCGGGCTCTGTCGGGCTCTGTCGGGCTCTACTGGGCCCTGTCGGGCTCTGTCGGGCTCTGTCGGGCTCTGTCGGGCTCTGTCGGGCTCTACTGGGCTCTACTGGGCTCTGTCGGGCTCTGTCGGGCTCTGTCGGGCTCTGTCGGGCTCTGTCGGGCTCTGTCGGGCCCTGTCGTGCCCTGTCGGGCTCTGTCGGGACCTGTCGGGACCTGTCGGGCCCTGTCGGGCCCTGTCGGGCCCTGTCGGGCTCTGTCGGGCTCTGTCGGGCTCTGTCGGGCTCTACTGGGCCCTGTCGGGCCCTGTCGGGCTCTGTCGGGCTCTGTCGGGCTCTGTCGGGCTCTGTCGGGCTCTACTGGGACCTGTCGGGCCCTGTCGGGCCCTGTCGGGCTCTGTCGGGCTCTACTGGGCTCTGTCGGGCTCTGTCGGGCTCTGTCGGGCTCTACTGGGCCCTGTCGGGCTCTGTCGGGCCCTGTCGGGCCCTGTCGGGCTCTGTCGGGCTCTACTGGGCTCTGTCGGGCCCTGTCGGGCCCTGTCGGGCTCTGTCGGGCTCTACTGGGCTCTGTCGGGCTCTGTCGGGCTCTGTCGGGCTCTGTCGTGCTCTGTCGGGCTCTGTCGTGCTCTGTTGGGCCCTGTCGGGCTCTGTCGGGCTCTGTCGGGCTCTGTCGGGCTCTGTCGGGCTCTGTCGGGCCCTCTCGGCTCTGTCGGGCTCTGTCGGGCCCTGTCGGGCTCTGTCGGGCTCTACTGGGCCCTGTCGGGCCCTGTCGGGCTCTGTCGGGCCCTGTCGGGCCCTGTCGGGCTCTGTCGGGCTCTGTCGGGCTGTGTCGGGCTCTGTCGGGCTCTACTGGGCTCTACTGGGCCCTGTCGGGCCCTGTCGGGCTCTGTCGGGCTCTGTCGGGCTCTGTCGGGCTCTACTGGGCCCTGTCGGGCTCTGTCGGGCTCTGTCGGGCTCTGTCGGGCTCTACTGGGCTCTACTGGGCTCTGTCGGGCTCTGTCGGGTTCTGTCGGGCTCTGTCGGGCCCTGTCGGGCTCTGTCGGGCCCTGTCGGGCTCTGTCGTGCCCTGTCGGGACCTGTCGGGACCTGTCGGGCTCTGTCGGGCCCTGTCGGGCTCTGTCGGGCCCTGTCGGGCTCTGTCGGGCCCTGTCGGGCCCTGTCGGGCTCTGTCGGGCCCTGTCGGGCCCTGTCGGGCTCTGTCGGGCTCTACTGGGCTCTGTCGGGCTCTGTCGGGCTCTGTCGGGCTCTACTGGGCCCTGTCGGGCCCTGTCGGGCTCTGTCGGGCTCTGTCGGGCTCTACTGGGCTCTGTCGGGCTCTGTCGGGCTCTGTCGGGCTCTACTGGGCCCTGTCGGGCTCTGTCGGGCTCTGTGGGGCCCTGTCGGGCTCTGTCGGGCTCTGTCGGGCTCTGTCGGGCCATGTCGGGCTCTGTCGGGCCCTGTCGGGCCCTGTCGGGCTCTGTCGGGCTCTGTCGGGCTCTGTCGGGCTCTGTCGGGCTCTACTGGGCCCTGTCGGGCTCTGTCGGGCTCTGTCGGGCCCTGTCGGGCTCTGTCAGGCTCTGTCGGGCCCTGTCGGGCTCTGTCGGGCTCTACTGGGCCCTGTCGGGCCCTGTCGGGCTCTGTCGGGCTCTGTCGGGCTCTGTCGGGCTCTACTGGGCTCTACTGGGCTCTGTCGGGCTCTACTGGGCCCTGTCGGGCCCTGTCGGGCTCTGTCGGGCTCTGTCGGGCTCTGTCGGGCCCTGTCGGGCTCTGTCGGGCTCTGTCGTGCCCTGTCGGGCTCTGTCGGGCTCTGTCGGGCCCTGTCGGGCTCTGTCGGGCCCTGTCGGGCTCTGTCGGGCCCTGTCGGGCCCTGTCGGGCTCTGTCGGGCCCTGTCGGGCTCTGTCGGGCTCTGTCGGGCTCTATCGGGCTCTACTGGGCCCTGTCGGGCCCTATGGGGCCCTGTCGGGCTCTGTCGGGCCCTGTCGGGCTCTGTCGGGCTCTGTCGGGCCCTGTCGGGCCCTGTCGGGCCCTGTCGGGCTCTGTCGGGCTCTACTGGGCTCTGTCGGGCTCTGTCGGGCTCTGTCGGGCTCTACTGGGCCCTGTCGGGCCCTGTCGGGCTCTGTCGGGCTCTGTCGGGCTCTGTCGGGCTCTGTCAGGCTCAACTGGTCTCTGTCGGGCTCTGTCGGGCTCTGTCGGGCTCTGTCGGGCTCTGTCGGGCTCTACTGGGCCCTGTCGGGCTCTGTCGGGCCCCGTCGGGCCCTGTCGGGCCCTGTCGGGCTCTTTCGGGTTCTGTCGGGCTCTGTCGGGCTCTGTCGGGCTCTTCTGGGCCCTGTCGGGCCCTGTCGGGCTCTGTCGGGCTCTGTCGGGCTCTGTCGGGCTCTACTGGGCCCTGTCGGGCTCTGTCGGGCTCTGTCGGGCTCTACTGGGCTCTGTCGGGCTCTGTCGGGCTCTGTCGGGCTCTGTCGGGCTCTAGTGGGCTCTGTCGGGCCCTGTCGGGCCCTGTCGGGCTCTGTCGGGCCCTGTCGGGCTCTGTCGGGCTCTGTCGGGCTCTACTGGGCCCTGTCGGGCCCTGTCAGGCTCTGTCGGGCTCTGTCGGGCTCTGTCGGGCCCTGTCGGGCTCTGTCGGGCTCTGTCGGGCTCTGTCGGGCTCTACTGGGCTCTACTGGGCTATGTCGGGCCCTGACGGGCTCTGTCGGGCTCTACTGGGCTCTGTCGGGCCCTGTCGGGCCCTGTCGGGCCCTGTCGGGCTCTGTCGGGCTCTGTCGGGCTCTGTCGGGCTCTGTCGGGCTCTACTGGGCCCTGTCGGGCTCTGTCGGGCTCTGTCGGACTCTGTCGGGCTCTGTCGGGCCCTGTCGGGCTCTGTCGGGCTCTACTGGGCCCTGTCGGGCCCTGTCGGGCTCTGTCAAGCTCTGTCGGGCTCTGTCGGGCTCTGTCGGGCTCTGTCGGGCTCTACTGGGCTCTACTGGGCTCTGTCGGGCTCTACTGGGCCCTGTCGGGCTCTGTCGGGCTCTGTCGGGCTCTGTCGGGCTCTACTGGGCTCTACTGGGCTCTGTCGGGCTCTACTGGGCCCTGTCGGGCCCTGTCGGGCTCTGTCGGGCTCTGTCGGGCTCTGTCGGGCCCTGTCGGGCTCTGTCGGGCTCTGTCGGGCCCTGTCGGGCTCTGTCGGGCTCTGTCGGGCTCTGTCGGGCCCTGTCGGGCTCTGTCGGGCTCTGTCGGGCTCTGTCGGGCTCTGTCGGGCTCTACTGGGCTCTGTCGGGCCCTGTCGGGCCCTGTCGGGCTCTGTCGGGCCCTGTCGGGCTCTGTCGGGCTCTGTCGGGCTCTGTCGGGTTCTGTCGGGCTCTGTCGGGCTCTGTCGGGCTCTTCTGGGCCCTGTCGGGCCCTGTCGGGCTCTGTCGGGCTCTGTCGGGCTCTGTCGGGCTCTACTGGGCCCTGTCGGGCTCTGTCGGGCTCTGTCGGGCTCTACTGGGCCCTGTCGGGCTCTGTCGGGCCCTGTCGGGCCCTGTCGGGCCCTGTCGGGCTCTGTCGGGCTCTACTGGGCTCTGTCGGGCCCTGTCGGGCCCTGTCGGGCTCTGTCGGGCTCTACTGGGCCCTGTCGGGCCCTTTCGGGCTCTGTCGGGCTCTGTCGGGCTCTGTCGGGCTCTACTGGGCCCTGTCGGGCTCTGTCGGGCTCTGTCGGGCTCTGTCGGGCTCTGTCGGGCGCTACTGGGCTCTACTGGGCTCTGTCGGGCTCTGTCGGGCTCTGTCGGGCTCTGTCGGGCCCTGTCGGGCTCTGTCGTGCCCTGTCGGGACCTGTCGGGACCTGTCGGGCTCTGTCGGGCCCTGTCGGGCTCTGTCGGGCCCTGTCGGGCTCTGTCGGGCCCTGTCGGGCCCTGTCGGGCTCTGTCGGGCTCTGTCGGGCTCTGTCGGGCTCTACTGGGCCCTGTCGGGCCCTGTCGTGCCCTGTCGGGCTCTGTCGGGCTCTGTCGGGCTCTGTCGGGCTCTGTCGGGCTCTACTGGGCTCTGTCGGGCCCTGTCGGGCCCTGTTGGGCTCTGTCGGGCTCTGTCGGGCCCTGTCGGGCCCTGTCGGGCTCTGTCGGGCTCTACTGGGCTCTGTCGGGCTCTGTCGGGCTCTGTCGGGCTCTACTGGGCCCTGTCGGGCTCTGTCGGGCCCTGTCGGGCCCTGTCGGGCCCTGTCGGGCTCTGTCGGGCTCTACTGGGCTCTGTCGGGCTCTGTCGGGATCTGTCGGGCTCTGTCGGGCTCTACTGGGCCCTGTCGGGCTCTGTCGGGCCCTGTCGGGCTCTGTCGGCCTCTGTCGGGCCCTGTCGGGCTCTGTCGGGCTCTACTGGGCCCTGTCGGGCTCTGTCGGGCTCGGTCGGGCTCTGTCGGGCTCTGTCGGGCTCTACTGGGCTCTACTGGGCTCTGTCGGGCTCTACTGGGCCCTGTCGGGCCCTGTCGGGCTCTGTCGGGCTCTGTCGGGCTCTGTCGGGCCCTGTCGGGCTCTGTCGGGCTCTGTCGTGCCCTGTCGGGCTCTGTCGGGCTCTGTCGGGCCCTGTCGGGCTCTATCGGGCCCTGTCGGGCTCTGTCGGGCCATGTCGGGCCCTGTCGGGCCCTGTCGGGCCCTGTCGGGCTCTGTCGGGCCCTGTCGGGCTCTGTCGGGCTCTGTCGGGCTCTATCGGGCTCTACTGGGCCCTGTCGGGCCCTACCGGGCCCTGTCGGGCTCTGTCGGGCTCTGTCGGGCTCTATCGGGCTCTACTGGGCCCTGTCGGGCCCTACCGGGCCCTGTCGGGCCCTGTCGGGCCCTGTCGGGCTCTGTCGGGCTCTACTGGGCCCTGTCGGGCTCTGTCGGGCTCTGTCGGGCTCTACTGGGCCCTGTCGGGCTCTGTCGGGCCCTGTCGGGCCCTGTCGGGCCCTGTCGGGCTCTGTCGGGCTCTACTGGGCTCTGTCGGGCCCTGTCGGGCCCTGTCGGGCTCTGTCGGGCTCTACTGGGCCCTGTCGGGCCCTTTCGGGCTCTGTCGGGCTCTGTCGGGCTCTGTCGGGCTCTACTGGGCCCTGTCGGGCTCTGTCGGGCTCTGTCGGGCTCTGTCGGGCTCTGTCGGGCGCTACTGGGCTCTACTGGGCTCTGTCGGGCTCTGTCGGGCTCTGTCGGGCTCTGTCGGGCCCTGTCGGGCTCTGTCGTGCCCTGTCGGGACCTGTCGGGACCTGTCGGGCTCTGTCGGGCCCTGTCGGGCTCTGTCGGGCCCTGTCGGGCTCTGTCGGGCCCTGTCGGGCCCTGTCGGGCTCTGTCGGGCTCTGTCGGGCTCTACTGGGCCCTGTCGGGCCCTGTCGTGCCCTGTCGGGCTCTGTCGGGCTCTGTCGGGCTCTGTCGGGCTCTGTCGGGCTCTACTGGGCTCTGTCGGGCCCTGTCGGGCCCTGTTGGGCTCTGTCGGGCTCTGTCGGGCCCTGTCGGGCCCTGTCGGGCTCTGTCGGGCTCTACTGGGCTCTGTCGGGCTCTGTCGGGCTCTGTCGGGCTCTACTGGGCCCTGTCGGGCTCTGTCGGGCCCTGTCGGGCCCTGTCGGGCCCTGTCGGGCTCTGTCGGGCTCTACTGGGCTCTGTCGGGCTCTGTCGGGATCTGTCGGGCTCTGTCGGGCTCTACTGGGCCCTGTCGGGCTCTGTCGGGCCCTGTCGGGCTCTGTCGGCCTCTGTCGGGCCCTGTCGGGCTCTGTCGGGCTCTACTGGGCCCTGTCGGGCTCTGTCGGGCTCGGTCGGGCTCTGTCGGGCTCTGTCGGGCTCTACTGGGCTCTACTGGGCTCTGTCGGGCTCTACTGGGCCCTGTCGGGCCCTGTCGGGCTCTGTCGGGCTCTGTCGGGCTCTGTCGGGCCCTGTCGGGCTCTGTCGGGCTCTGTCGTGCCCTGTCGGGCTCTGTCGGGCTCTGTCGGGCCCTGTCGGGCTCTATCGGGCCCTGTCGGGCTCTGTCGGGCCATGTCGGGCCCTGTCGGGCCCTGTCGGGCCCTGTCGGGCTCTGTCGGGCCCTGTCGGGCTCTGTCGGGCTCTGTCGGGCTCTATCGGGCTCTACTGGGCCCTGTCGGGCCCTACCGGGCCCTGTCGGGCCCTGTCGGGCCCTGTCGGGCTCTGTCGGGCTCTGTCGGGCCCTGTCGGGCCCTGTCGGGCTCTGTCGGGCTCTACTGGGCTCTGTCGGGCTCTGTCGGGCTCTGTCGGGCTCTACTGGGCCCTGTCGGGCCCTGTCGGGCTCTGTCGGGCCCTGTCGGGCTCTGTCGGGCTCTGTCGGGTTCTGTCAGGCTCAACTGGTCTCTGTCGGGCTCTGTCGGGCTCTGTCGGGCTCTGTCGGGCTCTGTCGGGCTCTACTGGGCCCTGTCGGGCTCTGTCGGGCCCTGTCGGGCTCTGTCGGGTTCTGTCGGGCTCTGTCGGGCTCTGTCGGGCTCTTCTGGGCCCTGTCGGGCCCTGTCGGGCTCTGTCGGGCTCTGTCGGGCTCTACTGGGCCCTGTCGGGCCCTGTCGGGCCCTGTCGGGCTCTGTCGGGCTCTGTCGGGCTCTACTGGGCTCTGTCGGGCTCTGTCGGGCTCTGTCGGGCTCTGTCGGGCTCTACTGGGCTCTGTCGGGCCCTGTCGGGCCCTGTCGGGCTCTGTCGGGCCCTGTCGGGCTCTGTCGGGCTCTGTCGGGCTCTGTCGGGCTCTACTGGGCCCTGTCGGGCCCTGTCGGGCCCTGTCGGGCCCTGTCAGGCTCTGTCGGGCTCTGTCAGGCCCTGTCAGGCTCTGTCGGGCTCTGTCGGGCCCTGTCGGGCTCTGTCGGGCTCTGTCGTGCTCTGTCGTGCTCTGTCGGGCTCTGTCGTGCTCTGTTGGGCCCTGTCGGGCTCTGTCGGGCTCTGTCGGGCTCTGTCGGGCTCTGTCGGGCTCTGTCGGGCCCTCTCGGCTCTGTCGGGCTCTGTCGGGCCCTGTCGGGCTCTGTCGGGCTCTACTGGGCCCTGTCGGGCCCTGTCGGGCTCTGTCGGGCTCTGTCGGGCCCTGTCGGGCTCTGTCGGGCTCTGTCGGGCTGTGTCGGGCTCTGTCGGGCTCTACTGGGCTCTACTGGGCTCTGTCGGGCTCTGTCGGGCTCTACTGGGCCCTGTCGGGCCCTGTCGGGCTCTGTCGGGCTCTGTCGGGCTCTGTCGGGCTCTACTGGGCCCTGTCGGGCCCTGTCGGGCCCTGTCGGGCTCTGTCGGGCTCTGTCGGGCTCTACTGGGCCCTGTCGGGCCCTGTCGGGCTCTGTCGGGCCCTGTCGGGCTCTGTCGGGCCCTGTCGGGCCCTGTCGGGCTCTGTCGGGCTCTACTGGGCTCTGTCGGGCTCTGTCGGGCTCTGTCGGGCTCTACTGGGCCCTGTCGGGCCCTGTCGGGCTCTGTCGGTCTCTGTCGGGCTCTACTGGGCTCTGTCGGGCTCTGTCGGGCTCTGTCGGGCTCTGTCGGGCTCTACTGGGCCCTGTCGGGCCCTGTCGTGCTCTGTCGGGCTCTGTCGGGCTCTGTCGGGCTCTGTCGGGCTCTACTGGGCCCTGTCGGGCTCTGTCGGGCTCTGTCGGGCTCTGTCGGGCTCTGTCGGGCTCTACTGGGCTCTACTGGGCTCTGTCGGGCTCTGTCGGGTTCTGTCGGGCTCTGTCGGGCTCTGTCGGGCTCTGTCGGGCTCTGTCGGGCCCTGTCGTGCCCTGTCGGGCTCTGTCGTGTTCTGTCGGGACCTGTCGGGCCCTGTCGGGCCCCCTGTCGGGCCCTGTCGGGCTCTGTCGGGCTCTGTCGGGCTCTGTCGGGCTCTACTGGGCCCTGTCGGGCCCTGTCGGGCTCTGTCGAGCTCTGTCGGGCTCTGTCGGGCTCTGTCGGGCTCTACTGGGACCTGTCGGGCCCTGTCGGGCCCTGTCGGGCTCTGTCGGGCTCTACTGGGCTCTGTCGGGCTCTGTCGGGCTCTACTGGGCCCTGTCGGGCTCTGTCGGGCCCTGTCGGGCCCTGTCGGGCTCTGTCGGGCTCTACTGGGCTCTGTCGGGCCCTGTCGGGCCCTGTCGGGCTCTGTCGGGCTCTACTGGGCTCTGTCGGGCTCTGTCGGGCTCTGTCGGGCTCTGTCGTGCTCTGTCGGGCTCTGTTCGTGCTCTGTTGGGCCCTGTCGGGCTCTGTCGGGCTCTGTCGGGCTCTGTCGGGCTCTGTCGGGCCCTCTCGGCTCTGTCGGGCTCTGTCGGGCCCTGTCGGGCTCTGTCGGGCTCTACTGGGCCCTGTCGGGCCCTGTCGGGCTCTGTCGGGCTCTGTCGGGCCCTGTCGGGCTCTGTCGGGCTCTGTCGGGCTGTGTCGGGCTCTGTCGGGCTCTACTGGGCTCTACTGGGCTCTGTCGGGCTCTGTCGGGCTCTACTGGGCCCTGTCGGGCCCTGTCGGGCTCTGTCGGGCTCTGTCGGGCTCTGTCGGGCTCTACTGGGCCCTGTCGGGCTCTGTCGGGCTCTGTCGGGCTCTGTCGGGCTCTGTCGGGCTCTACTGGGCTCTACTGGGCTCTGTCGGGCTCTGTCGGGTTCTGTCGGGCTCTGTCGGGCCCTGTCGGGCTCTGTCGGGCCCTGTCGGGCTCTGTCGTGCCCTGTCGGGACCTGTCGGGACCTGTCGGGCTCTGTCGGGCCCTGTCGGGCTCTGTCGGGCCCTGTCGGGCTCTGTCGGGCCCTGTCGGGCCCTGTCGGGCTCTGTCGGGCCCTGTCGGGCCCTGTCGGGCTCTGTCGGGCTCTACTGGGCTCTGTCGGGCTCTGTCGGGCTCTGTCGGGCTCTACTGGGCCCTGTCGGGCCCTGTCGGGCTCTGTCGGGCTCTGTCGGGCTCTACTGGGCTCTGTCGGGCTCTGTCGGGCTCTGTCGGGCTCTGTCGGGCTCTACTGGGCCCTGTCGGGCTCTGTCGGGCTCTGTGGGGCCCTGTCGGGCTCTGTCGGGCTCTGTCGGGCTCTGTCGGGCCATGTCGGGCTCTGTCGGGCCCTGTCGGGCCCTGTCGGGCTCTGTCGGGCTCTGTCGGGCTCTGTCGGGCTCTGTCGGGCTCTACTGGGCCCTGTCGGGCTCTGTCGGGCTCTGTCGGGCCCTGTCGGGCTCTGTCAGGCTCTGTCGGGCCCTGTCGGGCTCTGTCGGGCTCTACTGGGCCCTGTCGGGCCCTGTCGGGCTCTGTCGGGCTCTGTCGGGCTCTGTCGGGCTCTACTGGGCTCTACTGGGCTCTGTCGGGCTCTACTGGGCCCTGTCGGGCCCTGTCGGGCTCTGTCGGGCTCTTTCGGGCTCTGTCGGGCCCTGTCGGGCTCTGTCGGGCTCTGTCGTGCCCTGTCGGGCTCTGTCGGGCTCTGTCGGGCCCTGTCGGGCTCTATCGGGCCCTGTCGGGCTCTGTCGGGCCCTGTCGGGCCCTGTCGGGCTCTGTCGGGCCCTGTCGGGCTCTGTCGGGCTCTGTCGGGCTCTATCGGGCTCTACTGGGCCCTGTCGGGCCCTATGGGGCCCTGTCGGGCTCTGTCGGGCCCTGTCGGGCTCTGTCGGGCTCTGTCGGGCCCTGTCGGGCCCTGTCGGGCCCTGTCGGGCTCTGTCGGGCTCTACTGGGCTCTGTCGGGCTCTGTCGGGCTCTGTCGGGCTCTACTGGGCCCTGTCGGGCCCTGTCGGGCTCTGTCGGGCTCTGTCGGGCTCTGTCGGGCTCTGTCAGGCTCAACTGGTCTCTGTCGGGCTCTGTCGGGTTCTGTCGGGCTCTGTCGGGCTCTGTCGGGCTCTACTGGGCCCTGTCGGGCTCTGTCGGGCCCTGTCGGGCCCTGTCGGGCCCTGTCGGGCTCTTTCGGGTTCTGTCGGGCTCTGTCGGGCTCTGTCGGGCTCTTCTGGGCCCTGTCGGGCCCTGTCGGGCTCTGTCGGGCTCTGTCGGGCTCTGTCGGGCTCTACTGGGCCCTGTCGGGCTCTGTCGGGCTCTGTCGGGCTCTACTGGGCTCTGTCGGGCTCTGTCGGGCTCTGTCGGGCTCTGTCGGGCTCTACTGGGCTCTGTCGGGCCCTGTCGGGCCCTGTCGGGCTCTGTCGGGCCCTGTCGGGCTCTGTCGGGCTCTGTCGGGCTCTACTGGGCCCTGTCGGGCCCTGTCAGGCTCTGTCGGGCTCTGTCGGGCTCTGTCGGGCCCTGTCGGGCTCTGTCGGGCTCTGTCGGGCTCTGTCGGGCTCTACTGGGCTCTACTGGGCTATGTCGGGCCCTGACGGGCTCTGTCGGGCTCTACTGGGCTCTGTCGGGCCCTGTCGGGCCCTGTCGCCCTGTCGGCCCTGTCGGGCCCTGTCGGGCTCTGTCGGGCTCTGTCGGGCTCTGTCGGGCTCTACTGGGCCCTGTCGGGCTCTGTCGGGCTCTGTCGGGCTCTGTCGGGCTCTGTCGGGCCCTGTCGGGCTCTGTCTGGCTCTACTGGGCCCTGTCGGGCCCTGTCGGGCTCTGTCAAGCTCTGTCGGGCTCTGTCGGGCTCTGTCGGGCTCTGTCGGGCTCTACTGGGCTCTACTGGGCTCTGTCGGGCTCTACTGGGCCCTGTCGGGCTCTGTCGGGCTCTGTCGGGCTCTGTCGGGCTCTACTGGGCTCTACTGGGCTCTGTCGGGCTCTACTGGGCCCTGTCGGGCCCTGTCGGGCTCTGTCGGGCTCTGTCGGGCTCTGTCGGGCTCTGTCGGGCCCTGTCGGGCTCTGTCGGGCTCTGTCGTGCCCTGTCGGGCTCTGTCGGTCTCTGTCGGGCCCTGTCGGGCTCTATCGGGCCCTGTCGGGTTCTGTCGGGCTCTGTCGGGCTCTACTGGGCTCTGTCAGGCCCTGTCGGGCCCTGTCGGGCCCTGTCGGGCTCTGTCGGGCTCTGTCGGGCTCTGTCGGGCTCTACTGGGCCGTGTCGGGCCCTGTCGGGCCCTGTCGGGCTCTGTCGGGCTCTGTCGGGCTCTGTCGGGCTCTGTCGGGCTCTACTGGGCTCTGTCGGGCTCTGTCGGGCTCTGTCGGGCTCTACTGGGCCGTGTCGGGCCCTGTCGGGCTCTGTCGGGCTCTATCGGGCCCTGTCGGGTTCTGTCGGGCTCTGTCGGGCTCTACTGGGCTCTGTCAGGCCCTGTCGGGCTCTGTCGGGCTCTGTCGGGCTCTACTGGGCTCTCTCAGGCCCTGTCGGGCCCTGTCGGGCCCTGTCGGGCCCTGTCGGGCTCTGTCGGGCTCTGTCGGGCCCTGTCGGGCTCTGTCGGGCTCTGTCGGGCTCTACTGGGCTCTGTCGGGCTCTGTCGGGCTCTGTCGGGCTCTACTGGGCTCTGTCGGGCTCTGTCGGGCTCTGTCGGGCTCTGTCGGGCTCTGTTGGGCCCTGTCGGGCCCTGTCGGGCTCTGTCGGGATCTACTGGGCTCTACTGGGCTCTGTCGGGCTCTGTCGGGCTCTGTCGGGCTCTGTCGGGCTCTACTGGGCTCTGTCGGGCTCTGTCGGGCCCTGTCGGGCTCTGTCGGGCCCTGTCGGGCTCTGTCGGGCTCTGTCGGGCTCTGTCGGGTTCTGTCGGGCTCTGTCGGGCTCTGTCGGGCTCTTCTGGGCCCTGTCGGGCCCTGTCGGGCTCTGTCGGGCTCTGTCGGGCTCTGTCGGGCTCTACTGGGCCCTGTCGGGCTCTGTCGGGCTCTGTCGGGCTCTACTGGGCCCTGTCGGGCTCTGTCGGGCCCTGTCGGGCCCTGTCGGGCCCTGTCGGGCTCTGTCGGGCTCTACTGGGCTCTGTCGGGCCCTGTCGGGCCCTGTCGGGCTCTGTCGGGCTCTACTGGGCCCTGTCGGGCCCTGTCGGGCTCTGTCGGGCTCTGTCGGGCTCTGTCGGGCTCTACTGGGCCCTGTCGGGCTCTGTCGGGCTCTGTCGGGCTCTGTCGGGCTCTGTCGGGCGCTACTGGGCTCTACTGGGCTCTGTCGGGCTCTGTCGGGCGCTGTCGGGCTCTCTCGGGCCCTGTCGGGCTCTGTCGGGCCCTGTCGGGCTCTGTCGTGCCCTGTCGGGACCTGTCGGGACCTGTCGGGCTCTGTCGGGCCCTGTCGGGCTCTGTCGGGCCCTGTCGGGCCCTGTCGGGCTCTGTCGGGCTCTGTCGGGCTCTGTCGGGCTCTACTGGGCCCTGTCGGGCCCTGTCGTGCCCTGTCGGGCTCTGTCGGGCTCTGTCGGGCTCTGTCGGGCTCTGTCGGGCTCTGTCGGGCTCTACTGGGCTCTGTCGGGCCCTGTCGGGCCCTGTTGGGCTCTGTCGGGCTCTGTCGGGCCCTGTCGGGCCCTGTCGGGCTCTGTCGGGCTCTACTGGGCTCTGTCGGGCTCTGTCGGCTCTGTCGGGCTCTGTCGGGCTCTACTGGGCCCTGTCGGGCTCTGTCGGGCCCTGTCGGGCCCTGTCGGGCCCTGTCGGGCTCTGTCGGGCTCTACTGGGCTCTGTCGGGCTCTGTCGGGATCTGTCGGGCTCTGTCGGGCTCTACTGGGCCCTGTCGGGCTCTGTCGGGCTCTGTCGGGCCCTGTCGGGCTCTGTCGGGCTCTGTCGGGCTCTACTGGGCCCTGTCGGGCTCTGTCGGGCTCGGTCGGGCTCTGTCGGGCTCTGTCGGGCTCTACTGGGCTCTACTGGGCTCTGTCGGGCTCTACTGGGCCCTGTCGGGCCCTGTCGGGCTCTGTCGGGCTCTGTCGGGCTCTTGTCGGGCCCTGTCGGGCTCTGTCGTGCCTGTCGGGACCTGTCGGGACCTGTCGGGCTCTGTCGGGCCCTGTCGGGCTCTGTCGGGCCCTGTCGGGCCCTGTCGGGCTCTGTCGGGCTCTGTCGGGCTCTGTCGGGCTCTACTGGGCCCTGTCGGGCCCTGTCGTGCCCTGTCGGGCTCTGTCGGGCTCTGTCGGGCTCTGTCGGGCTCTGTCGGGCTCTACTGGGCTCTGTCGGGCCCTGTCGGGCCCTGTTGGGCTCTGTCGGGCTCTGTCGGGCCCTGTCGGGCCCTGTCGGGCTCTGTCGGGCTCTACTGGGCTCTGTCGGGCTCTGTCGGGCTCTGTCGGGCTCTGTCGGGCTCTACTGGGCCCTGTCGGGCTCTGTCGGGCTCTGTCGGGCCCTGTCGGGCCCTGTCGGGCCCTGTCGGGCTCTGTCGGGCTCTACTGGGCTCTGTCGGGCTCTGTCGGGATCTGTCGGGCTCTGTCGGGCTCTACTGGGCCCTGTCGGGCTCTGTCGGGCCCTGTCGGGCTCTGTCGGGCTCTGTCGGGCCCTGTCGGGCTCTGTCGGGCTCTACTGGGCCCTGTCGGGCTCTGTCGGGCTCGGTCGGGCTCTGTCGGGCTCTGTCGGGCTCTACTGGGCTCTACTGTGCTCTGTCGGGCTCTACTGGGCCCTGTCGGGCCCTGTCGGGCTCTGTCGGGCTCTGTCGGGCTCTGTCGGGCCCTGTCGGGCTCTGTCGGGCTCTGTCGTGCCCTGTCGGGCTCTGTCGGGCTCTGTCGGGCCCTGTCGGGCTCTATCGGGCCCTGTCGGGCTCTGTCGGGCCATGTCGGGCCCTGTCGGGCCCTGTCGGGCCCTGTAGGGCTCTGTCGGGCCCTGTCGGGCTCTGTCGGGCTCTGTCGGGCTCTATCGGGCTCTACTGGGCCCTGTCGGGCCCTACCGGGCCCTGTCGGGCCCTGTCGGGCTCTGTCGGGCTCTGTCGGGCTCTGTCGGGCCCTGTCGGGCTCTGTCGGGCTCTGTCGGGCTCTACTGGGCTCTGTCGGGCTCTGTCGGGCTCTGTCGGGCTCTACTGGGCCCTGTCGGGCCCTGTCGGGCTCTGTCGGGCTCTGTCGGGTTCTGTCAGGCTCAACTGGTCTCTGTCGGGCTCTGTCGGGCTCTGTCGGGCTCTGTCGGGCTCTGTCGGGCTCTACTGGGCCCTGTCGGGCTCTGTCGGGCCCTGTCGGGCTCTGTCGGGTTCTGTCGGGCTCTGTCGGGCTCTGTCGGGCTCTTCTGGGCCCTGTCGGGCCCTGTCGGGCTCTGTCGGGCTCTGTCGGGCTCTACTGGGCCCTGTCGGGCCCTGTCGGGCCCTGTCGGGCTCTGTCGGGCTCTTTCGGGCTCTACTGGGCTCTGTCGGGCTCTGTCGGGCTCTGTCGGGCTCTGTCGGGCTCTACTGGGCTCTGTCAGGCCCTGTCAGGCTCTGTCGGGCTCTGTCGGGCCCTGTCGGGCTCTGTCGGGCTCTGTCGTTCTCTGTCGTGCTCTGTCGGGCCCTGTCGGGCCCTGTCGGGCCCTGTCGGGCCCTGTCAGGCTCTGTCGGGCTCTGTCGGGCTCTGTCGGGCTCTGTCGGGCCCTCTCGGCTCTGTCGGGCTCTGTCGGGCCCTGTCGGGCTCTGTCGGGCTCTACTGGGCCCTGTCGGGCCCTGTCGGGCTCTGTCGGGCTCTGTCGGGCCCTGTCGGGCTCTGTCGGGCTCTGTCGGGCTGTGTCGGGCTCTGTCGGGCTCTACTGGGCTCTACTGGGCTCTGTCGGGCTCTGTCGGGCTCTACTGGGCCCTGTCGGGCCCTGTCGGGCTCTGTCGGGCTCTGTCGGGCTCTGTCGGGCTCTACTGGGCCCTGTCGGGCCCTGTCGGGCTCTGTCGGGCTCTGTCGGGCTCTGTCGGGCTCTACTGGGCTCTGTCGGGCCCTGTCGGGCCCTGTTGGGCTCTGTCGGGCTCTGTCGGGCCCTGTCGGGCCCTGTCGGGCTCTGTCGGGCTCTACTGGGCTCTGTCGGGCTCTGTCGGGCTCTGTCGGGCTCTACTGGGCCCTGTCGGGCCCTGTCGGGCTCTGTCGGGCTCTGTCGGGCTCTACTGGGCTCTGTCGGGCTCTGTCGGGCTCTGTCGGGCTCTGTCGGGCTCTGTCGGGCTCTACTGGGCCCTGTCGGGCTCTGTCGGGCTCTGTGGGGCCCTGTCGGGCTCTGTCGGGCTCTGTCGGGCCCTGTCGGGCCCTGTCGGGCCCTGTCGGGCCCTGTCGGGCTCTGTCGGGCTCTGTCGGGCTCTGTCGGGCTCTACTGGGCCCTGTCGGGCTCTGTCGGGCTCTGTCGGGCCCTGTCGGGCTCTGTCAGGCTCTGTCGGGCCCTGTCGGGCTCTGTCGGGCTCTACCGGGCCCTGTCGGGCCCTGTCGGGCTCTGTCGGGCTCTGTCGGGCTCTGTCGGGCTCTGTCGGGCTCTACTGGGCTCTACTGGGCTCTGTCGGGCTCTACTGGGCCCTGTCGGGCCCTGTCGGGCTCTGTCGGGCTCTGTCGGGCTCTGTCGGGCTCTACTGGGCCCTGTCGGGCTCTGTCGGGCTCTGTCGGGCCCTGTCGGGCTCTGTCAGGCTCTGTGGGGCCCTGTCGGGCTCTGTCGGGCTCTGTCGGGCCCTGTCGGGCTCTGTCGGGCCCTGTCGGGCCCTGTCGGGCCCTGTCGGGCTCTGTCGGGCTCTGTCGGGCTCTGTCGGGCTCTACTGGGCCCTGTCGGGCTCTGTCGGGCTCTGTCGGGCTCTGTCGGGCTCTGTCGGGCTCTACTGGGCTCTACTGGGCTCTGTCGGGCTCTGTCGGGTTCTGTCGGGCTCTGTCGGGCTCTGTCGGGCTCTGTCGGGCTCTGTCGGGCCCTGTCGGGCTCTGTCGGGCCCTGTCGGGACCTGTCGTGCCCTGTCGGGACCTGTCGGGACCTGTCGGGCCCTGTCGGGCCCTGTCGGGCCCTGTCGGGCCCTGTCGGGCTCTGTCGGGCTCTGTCGGGCTCTGTCGGGCTCTACTGGGCCCTGTCGGGCCCTGTCGGGCCCTGTCGGGCTCTGTCGGGCTCTGTCGGGCTCTGTCGGGCTCTACTGGGCTCTGTCGGGCCCTGTCGGGCCCTGTTGGGCTCTGTCGGGCTCTGTCGGGCCCTGTCGGGCCCTGTCGGGCTCTGTCGGGCTCTACTGGGCTCTGTCGGGCTCTGTCGGGCTCTGTCGGGCTCTACTGGGCCCTGTCGGGCTCTGTCGGGCCCTGTCAGGCCCTGTCGGGCTATGTCGGGCTCTACTGGGCTCTGTCGGGCCCTGTCGGGCCCTGTCGGGCTCTGTCGGGCTCTACTGGGCCCTGTCGGGTTCTGTCGGGCTCTGTCGGGCTCTGTCGGGCTCTGTCGTGCTCTGTCGTGCCCTGTCGTGCCCTGTCGTGCCCTGTCGGGCTCTGTCGGGCTCTGTCGGGCTCTGTCGGGCTCTGTCGGGCTCTGTCGGGCCCTCTCGGCTCTGTCGGGCTCTGTCGGGCCCTGTCGGGCTCTGTCGGGCTCTACTGGGCCCTGTCGGGCCCTGTCGGGCTCTGTCGGGCTCTGTCGGGCCCTGTCGGGCTCTGTCGGGCTCTGTCGGGCTGTGTCGGGCTCTGTCGGGCTCTACTGGGCTCTACTGGGCTCTGTCGGGCTCTGTCGGGCTCTACTGGGCCCTGTCGGGCCCTGTCGGGCTCTGTCGGGCTCTGTCAGGCCCTGTCAGGCTCTGTCGGGCTCTGTCGGGCCCTGTCGGGCTCTGTCGGGCTCTGTCGTGCTCTGTCGTGCTCTGTCGGGCTCTGTCGTGCTCTGTTGGGCCCTGTCGGGCTCTGTCGGGCTCTGTCGGGCTCTGTCGGGCTCTGTCGGGCTCTGTCGGGCCCTCTCGGCTCTGTCGGGCTCTGTCGGGCCCTGTCGGGCTCTGTCGGGCTCTACTGGGCCCTGTCGGGCCCTGTCGGGCTCTGTCGGGCCCTGTCGGGCCCTGTCGGGCTCTGTCGGGCTCTGTCGGGCTGTGTCGGGCTCTGTCGGGCTCTACTGGGCTCTACTGGGCTCTGTCGGGCTCTGTCGGGCTCTACTGGGCCCTGTCGGGCCCTGTCGGGCTCTGTCGGGCTCTGTCGGGCTCTGTCGGGCTCTACTGGGCTCTGTCAGGCCCTGTCGGGCCCTGTTGGGCTCTGTCGGGCTCTGTCGGGCCCTGTCGGGCCCTGTCGGGCTCTGTCGGGCTCTACTGGGCTCTGTCGGGCTCTGTCGGGCTCTGTCGGGCTCTACTGGGCCCTGTCGGGCCCTGTCGGGCTCTGTCGGGCTCTGTCGGGCTCTACTGGGCTCTGTCGGGCTCTGTCGGGCTCTGTCGGGCTCTGTCGGGCTCTACTGGGCCCTGTCGGGCTCTGTCGGGCTCTGTGGGGCCCTGTCGGGCTCTGTCGGGCTCTGTCGGGCTCTGTCGGGCCCTGTCGGGCCCTGTCGGGCCCTGTCGGGCTCTGTCGGGCTCTGTCGGGCTCTGTCGGGCTCTACTGGGCCCTGTCGGGCTCTGTCGGGCTCTGTCGGGCCCTGTCGGGCTCTGTCAGGCTCTGTCGGGCCCTGTCGGGCTCTGTCGGGCTCTACCGGGCCCTGTCGGGCCCTGTCGGGCTCTGTCGGGCTCTGTCGGGCTCTGTCGGGCTCTACTGGGCTCTACTGGGCTCTGTCGGGCTCTACTGGGCCCTGTCGGGCCCTGTCGGGCTCTGTCGGGCTCTGTCGGGCTCTGTCGGGCTCTACTGGGCCCTGTCGGGCTCTGTCGGGCTCTGTCGGGCTCTACTGGGCTCTGTCGGGCCCTGTCGGGCCCTGTTGGGCTCTGTCGGGCTCTGTCGGGCCCTGTCGGGCCCTGTCGGGCTCTGTCGGGCTCTACTGGGCTCTGTCGGGCTCTGTCGGGCTCTGTCGGGCTCTACTGGGCCCTGTCGGGCTCTGTCGGGCCCTGTCGGGCCCTGTCGGGCTCTGTCGGGCTCTGTCGGGCTCTACTGGGCTCTGTCGGGCTCTGTCGGGCTCTGTCGGGCTCTGTCGGGCTCTACTGGGCCCTGTCGGGCCCTGTCGGGCCCTGTCGGGCTCTGTCGGGCCCTGTCGGGCTCTGTCGGGCTCTACTGGGCCCTGTCGGGCCCTGTCGGGCTCTGTCGGGCTCGGTCGGGCTCTGTCGGGCTCTGTCGGGCTCTACTGGGCTCTACTGGGCTCTGTCGGGCTCTACTGGGCCCTGTCGGGCCCTGTCGGGCTCTGTCGGGCTCTGTCGGGCTCTGTCGGGCCCTGTCGGGCTCTGTCGGGCTCTGTCGTGCCCTGTCGGGCTCTGTCGGGCTCTGTCGGGCCCTGTCGGGCTGTATCGGGCCCTGTCGGGCTCTGTCGGGCCCTGTCGGGCCCTGTCGGGCCCTGTCGGGCTCTGTCGGGCCCTGTCGGGCTCTGTCGGGCTCTGTCGGGCTCTATCGGGCTCTACTGGGCCCTGTCGGGCCCTACCGGGCCCTGTCGGGCCCTGTCGGGCTCTGTCGGGCTCTGTCGGGCCCTGTCGGGCCCTGTCGGGCTCTGTCGGGCTCTACTGGGCTCTGTCGGGCTCTGTCGGGCTCTGTCGGGCTCTACTGGGCCCTGTCGGGCCCTGTCGGGCTCTGTCGGGCTCTGTCAGGCTCAACTGGTCTCTGTCGGGCTCTGTCGGGCTCTGTCGGGCTCTGTCGGGCTCTGTCGGGCTCTACTGGGCCCTGTCGGGCTCTGTCGGGCCCTGTCGGGCTCTGTCGGGCTCTGTCGGGCTCTGTCGGGCTCTGTCGGGCTCTTCTGGGCCCTGTCGGGCCCTGTCGGGCTCTGTCGGGCTCTGTCGGGCTCTGTCGGGCTCTACTGGGCCCTGTCGGGCCCTGTCGGGCCCTGTCGGGCTCTGTCGGGCTCTGTCGGGCTCTACTGGGCTCTGTCGGGCTCTGTCGGGCTCTGTCGGGCTCGGTCGGGCTCTGTCGGGCTCTACTGGGCTCTGTCGGGCTCTGTCGGGCTCTGTCGGGCTCTACTGGGCCCTGTCGGGCCCTGTCGGGCTCTGTCGGGCTCTGTCGGGCTCTACTGGGCTCTGTCGGCCTCTGTCGGGCTCTGTCGGGCTCTACTGGGCCCTGTCGGGCTGTGTGGGGCCCTGTCGGGCTCTGTCGGGCTCTGTCGGGCTCTGTCGGGCCCTGTCGGGCCCTGTTGGGCCCTGTCGGGCTCTGTCGGGCTCTGTCGGGCTCTGTCGGGCTCTGTCGGGCTCTACTGGGCCCTGTCGGGCTCTGTCGGGCTCTGTCGGGCCCTGTCGGGCTCTGTCAGGCTCTGTCGGGCCCTGTCGGGCTCTGTCGGGCTCTACCGGGCCCTGTCGGGCTCTGTCGGGCTCTGTCGGGCTCTGTCGGGCTCTGTCGGGCTCTACTGGGCTCTACTGGGCCCTGTCGGGCCCTGTCGGGCTCTGTCGGGCTCTGTCGGGCTCTGTCGGGCTCTACTGGGCCCTGTCGGGCTCTGTCGGGCTCTGTCGGGCTCTACTGGGCTCTGTCGGGCTCTGTCGGGCTCTACTGGGCTCTGTCGGGCTCTGTCGGGCCCTGTCGGGCCCTGTCGGGCTCTGTCGGGCTCTACTGGGCTCTGTCGGGCTCTGTCGGGCTCTGTCGGGCTCTACTGGGCCCTGTCGGGCTCTGTCGGGCCCTGTCGGGCCCTGTCGGGCTCTGTCGGGCTCTGTCGGGCTCTACTGGGCTCTGTCGGGCTCTGTCGGGCTCTGTCGGGCTCTGTCGGGCTCTACTGGGCCCTGTCGGGCTCTGTCGGGCCCTGTCGGGCTCTGTCGGGCTCTGTCGGGCCCTGTCGGGCTCTGTCGGGCTCTACTGGGCCCTGTCGGGCCCTGTCGGGCTCTGTCGGGCTCGGTCGGGCTCTGTCGGGCTCTGTCGGGCTCTACTGGGCTCTACTGGGCTCTGTCGGGCTCTACTGGGCCCTGTCGGGCCCTGTCGGGCTCTGTCGGGCTCTGTCGGGCTCTGTCGGGCCCTGTCGGGCTCTGTCGGGCTCTGTCGTGCCCTGTCGGGCTCTGTCGGGCTCTGTCGGGCCCTGTCGGGCTCTATCGGGCCCTGTCGGGCTCTGTCGGGCCCTGTCAAGCCCTGTCGGGCCCTGTCGGGCTCTGTCGGGCCCTGTCGGGCTCTGTCGGGCTCTGTCGGGCTCTATCGGGCTCTACTGGGCCCTGTCGGGCCCTACCGGGCCCTGTCGGGCCCTGTCGGGCCCTGTCGGGCTCTGTCGGGCTCTGTCGGGCCCTGTCGGGCCCTGTCGGGCTCTGTCGGGCTCTACTGGGCTCTGTCGGGCTCTGTCGGGCTCTGTCGGGCTCTACTGGGCCCTGTCGGGCCCTGTCGGGCTCTGTCGGGCTCTGTCGGGCTCTGTCAGGCTCAACTGGTCTCTGTCGGGCTCTGTCGGGTTCTGTCGGGCTCTGTCGGGCTCTGTCGGGCTCTACTGGGCCCTGTCGGGCTCTGTCGGGCCCTGTCGGGCTCTGTCGGGCTCTGTCGGGCTCTGTCGGGCTCTGTCGGGCTCTTCTGGGCCCTGTCGGGCCCTGTCGGGCTCTGTCGGGCTCTGTCGGGCTCTGTCGGGCTCTACTGGGCCCTGTCGGGCCCTGTCGGGCCCTGTCGGGCTCTGTCGGGCTCTGTCGGGCTCTACTGGGCTCTGTCGGGCTCTGTCGGGCTCTGTCGGGCTCTGTCGGGCTCTGTCGGGCTCTACTGGGCTCTGTCGGGCCCTGTCGGGCCCTGTCGGGCTCTGTCGGGCCCTGTCGGGCTCTGTCGGGCTCTGTCGGGCTCTGTCGGGCTCTACTGGGCCCTGTCGGGCCCTGTCGGGCCCTGTCGGGCCCTGTCAGGCTCTGTCGGGCTCTGTCAGGCCCTGTCAGGCTCTGTCGGGCTCTGTCGGGCCCTGTCGGGCTCTGTCGGGCTCTGTCGTGCTCTGTCGTGCTCTGTCGGGCTCTGTCGTGCTCTGTTGGGCCCTGTCGGGCTCTGTCGGGCTCTGTCGGGCTCTGTCGGGCTCTGTCGGGCTCTGTCGGGCCCTCTCGGCTCTGTCGGGCTCTGTCGGGCCCTGTCGGGCTCTGTCGGGCTCTACTGGGCCCTGTCGGGCCCTGTCGGGCGCTGTCGGGCTCTGTCGGGCTGTGTCGGGCTCTGTCGGGCTCTACTGGGCTCTACTGGGCTCTGTCGGGCTCTGTCGGGCTCTACTGGGCCCTGTCGGGCCCTGTCGGGCTCTGTCGGGCTCTGTCGGGCTCTGTCGGGCTCTGTCGGGCTCTACTGGGCCCTGTCGGGCCCTGTCGGGCTCTGTCGGGCTCTGTCGGGCTCTGTCAGGCTCTGTGGGGCCCTGTCGGGCTCTGTCGGGCTCTGTCGGGCTCTGTCGGGCCCTGTCGGGCTCTGTCGGGCCCTGTCGGGCCCTGTCGGGCCCTGTCGGGCTCTGTCGGGCTCTGTCGGGCTCTGTCGGGCTCTACTGGGCCCTGCCGGGCTCTGTCGGGCTCTGTCGGGCTCTGTCGGGCTCTACTGGGCTCTACTGGGCTCTGTCGGGCTCTGTCGGGCTCTGTCGGGCTCTACTGGGCTCTGTCAGGCCCTGTCGGGCCCTGTTGGGCTCTGTCGGGCTCTGTCGGGCCCTGTCGGGCCCTGTCGGGCTCTGTCGGGCTCTACTGGGCTCTGTCGGGCTCTGTCGGGCTCTGTCGGGCTCTACTGGGCCCTGTCGGGCCCTGTCGGGCTCTGTCGGGCTCTGTCGGGCTCTACTGGGCTCTGTCGGGCTCTGTCGGGCTCTGTCGGGCTCTACTGGGCCCTGTCGGGCTCTGTCGGGCTCTGTGGGGCCCTGTCGGGCTCTGTCGGGCTCTGTCGGGCTCTGTCGGGCCCTGTCGGGCCCTGTCGGGCCCTGTCGGGCTCTGTCGGGCTCTGTCGGGCTCTGTCGGGCTCTACTGGGCCCTGTCGGGCTCTGTCGGGCTCTGTCGGGCCCTGTCGGGCTCTGTCAGGCTCTGTCGGGCCCTGTCGGGCTCTGTCGGGCTCTACCGGGCCCTGTCGGGCCCTGTCGGGCTCTGTCGGGCTCTGTCGGGCTCTGTCGGGCTCTACTGGGCTCTACTGGGCTCTGTCGGGCTCTACTGGGCCCTGTCGGGCCCTGTCGGGCTCTGTCGGGCTCTGTCGCGCTCTGTCGGGCTCTACTGGGCCCTGTCGGGCTCTGTCGGGCTCTGTCGGGCTCTACTGGGCTCTGTCGGGCCCTGTCGGGCCCTGTTGGGCTCTGTCGGGCTCTGTCGGGCCCTGTCGGGCCCTGTCGGGCTCTGTCGGGCTCTACTGGGCTCTGTCGGGCTCTGTCGGGCTCTGTCGGGCTCTACTGGGCCCTGTCGGGCTCTGTCGGGCCCTGTCGGGCCCTGTCGGGCTCTGTCGGGCTCTGTCGGGCTCTACTGGGCTCTGTCGGGCTCTGTCGGGCTCTGTCGGGCTCTGTCGGGCTCTACTGGGCCCTGTCGGGCCCTGTCGGGCCCTGTCGGGCTCTGTCGGGCCCTGTCGGGCTCTGTCGGGCTCTACTGGGCCCTGTCGGGCCCTGTCGGGCTCTGTCGGGCTCGGTCGGGCTCTGTCGGGCTCTGTCGGGCTCTACTGGGCTCTACTGGGCTCTGTCGGGCTCTACTGGGCCCTGTCGGGCCCTGTCGGGCTCTGTCGGGCTCTGTCGGGCTCTGTCGGGCCCTGTCGGGCTCTGTCGGGCTCTGTCGTGCCCTGTCGGGCTCTGTCGGGCTCTGTCGGGCCCTGTCGGGCTGTATCGGGCCCTGTCGGGCTCTGTCGGGCCCTGTCGGGCCCTGTCGGGCCCTGTCGGGCTCTGTCGGGCCCTGTCGGGCTCTGTCGGGCTCTGTCGGGCTCTATCGGGCTCTACTGGGCCCTGTCGGGCCCTACCGGGCCCTGTCAGGCCCTGTCGGGCTCTGTCGGGCTCTGTCGGGCCCTGTCGGGCCCTGTCGGGCTCTGTCGGGCTCTACTGGGCTCTGTCGGGCTCTGTCGGGCTCTGTCGGGCTCTACTGGGCCCTGTCGGGCCCTGTCGGGCTCTGTCGGGCTCTGTCAGGCTCAACTGGTCTCTGTCGGGCTCTGTCGGGCTCTGTCGGGCTCTGTCGGGCTCTGTCGGGCTCTGTCGGGCTCTACTGGGCCCTGTCGGGCTCTGTCGGGCCCTGTCGGGCTCTGTCGGGCTCTGTCGGGCTCTGTCGGGCTCTGTCGGGCTCTTCTGGGCCCTGTCGGGCCCTGTCGGGCTCTGTCGGGCTCTGTCGGGCTCTGTCGGGCTCTACTGGGCCCTGTCGGGCCCTGTCGGGCCCTGTCGGGCTCTGTCGGGCTCTGTCGGGCTCTACTGGGCTCTGTCGGGCTCTGTCGGGCTCTGTCGGGCTCTGTCGGGCTCTGTCGGGCTCTACTGGGCTCTGTCGGGCTCTGTCGGGCTCTGTCGGGCTCTACTGGGCCCTGTCGGGCCCTGTCGGGCTCTGTCGGGCTCTGTCGGGCTCTACTGGGCTCTGTCGGCCTCTGTCGGGCTCTGTCGGGCTCTACTGGGCCCTGTCGGGCTGTGTGGGGCCCTGTCGGGCTCTGTCGGGCTCTGTCGGGCTCTGTCGGGCCCTGTCGGGCCCTGTTGGGCCCTGTCGGGCTCTGTCGGGCTCTGTCGGGCTCTGTCGGGCTCTGTCGGGCTCTACTGGGCCCTGTCGGGCTCTGTCGGGCTCTGTCGGGCCCTGTCGGGCTCTGTCAGGCTCTGTCGGGCCCTGTCGGGCTCTGTCGGGCTCTACCGGGCCCTGTCGGGCTCTGTCGGGCTCTGTCGGGCCCTGTCGGGCTCTGTCGGGCTCTACTGGGCTCTACTGGGCCCTGTCGGGCCCTGTCGGGCTCTGTCGGGCTCTGTCGGGCTCTGTCGGGCTCTACTGGGCCCTGTCGGGCTCTGTCGGGCTCTGTCGGGCTCTACTGGGCTCTGTCGGGCCCTGTCGGGCCCTGTTGGGCTCTGTCGGGCTCTGTCGGGCCCTGTCGGGCCCTGTCGGGCTCTGTCGGGCTCTACTGGGCTCTGTCGGGCTCTGTCGGGCTCTGTCGGGCTCTACTGGGCCCTGTCGGGCTCTGTCGGGCCCTGTCGGGCCCTGTCGGGCTCTGTCGGGCTCTACTGGGCTCTGTCGGGCTCTGTCGGGCTCTGTCGGGCTCTGTCGGGCTCTACTGGGCCCTGTCGGGCTCTGTCGGGCCCTGTCGGGCTCTGTCGGGCTCTGTCGGGCCCTGTCGGGCTCTGTCGGGCTCTACTGGGCCCTGTCGGGCCCTGTCGGGCTCTGTCGGGCTCGGTCGGGCTCTGTCGGGCTCTGTCGGGCTCTACTGGGCTCTACTGGGCTCTGTCGGGCTCTACTGGGCCCTGTCGGGCTCTGTCGGGCTCTGTCGGGCTCTGTCGGGCCCTGTCGGGCTCTGTCGGGCTCTGTCGTGCCCTGTCGGGCTCTGTCGGGCTCTGTCGGGCCCTGTCGGGCTCTATCGGGCCCTGTCGGGCTCTGTCGGGCCCTGTCGGGCCCTGTCGGGCCCTGTCGGGCTCTGTCGGGCCCTGTCGGGCTCTGTCGGGCTCTGTCGGGCTCTATCGGGCTCTACTGGGCCCTGTCGGGCCCTACCGGGCCCTGTCGGGCCCTGTCGGGCCCTGTCGGGCTCTGTCGGGCTCTGTCGGGCCCTGTCGGGCCCTGTCGGGCTCTGTCGGGCTCTACTGGGCTCTGTCGGGCTCTGTCGGGCTCTGTCGGGCTCTACTGGGCCCTGTCGGGCCCTGTCGGGCTCTGTCGGGCTCTGTCGGGCTCTGTCAGGCTCAACTGGTCTCTGTCGGGCTCTGTCGGGCTCTGTCGGGCTCTGTCGGGCTCTGTCGGGCTCTACTGGGCCCTGTCGGGCTCTGTCGGGCCCTGTCGGGCTCTGTCGGGCTCTGTCGGGCTCTGTCGGGCTCTGTCGGGCTCTTCTGGGCCCTGTCGGGCCCTGTCGGGCTCTGTCGGGCTCTGTCGGGCTCTGTCGGGCTCTACTGGGCCCTGTCGGGCCCTGTCGGGCCCTGTCGGGCTCTGTCGGGCTCTGTCGGGCTCTACTGGGCTCTGTCGGGCCCTGTCGGGCCCTGTCGGGCTCTGTCGGGCCCTGTCGGGCTCTGTCGGGCTCTGTCGGGCTCTGTCGGGCTCTACTGGGCCCTGTCGGGCCCTGTCGGGCCCTGTCGGGCCCTGTCAGGCTCTGTCGGGCTCTGTCAGGCCCTGTCAGGCTCTGTCGGGCTCTGTCGGGCCCTGTCGGGCTCTGTCGGGCTCTGTCGTGCTCTGTCGTGCTCTGTCGGGCTCTGTCGTGCTCTGTTGGGCCCTGTCGGGCTCTGTCGGGCTCTGTCGGGCTCTGTCGGGCTCTGTCGGGCTCTGTCGGGCCCTCTCGGCTCTGTCGGGCTCTGTCGGGCCCTGTCGGGCTCTGTCGGGCTCTACTGGGCCCTGTCGGGCCCTGTCGGGCTCTGTCGGGCTCTGTCGGGCTGTGTCGGGCTCTGTCGGGCTCTACTGGGCTCTACTGGGCTCTGTCGGGCTCTGTCGGGCTCTACTGGGCCCTGTCGGGCCCTGTCGGGCTCTGTCGGGCTCTGTCGGGCTCTGTCGGGCTCTGTCGGGCTCTACTGGGCCCTGTCGGGCCCTGTCGGGCTCTGTCGGGCTCTGTCGGGCTCTGTCAGGCTTTGTGGGGCCCTGTCGGGCTCTGTCGGGCTCTGTCGGGCTCTGTCGGGCCCTGTCGGGCTCTGTCGGGCCCTGTCGGGCCCTGTCGGGCCCTGTCGGGCTCTGTCGAGGTCTGTCGGGCTCTGTCGGGCTCTACTGGGCCCTGCCGGGCTCTGTCGGGCTCTGTCGGGCTCTGTCGGGCTCTACTGGGCTCTACTGGGCTCTGTCGGGCTCTGTCGGGTTCTGTCGGGCTCTGTCGGGCTCTGTCGGGCTCTGTCGGGCCCTGTCGGGCTCTGTCGGGCTCTGTCGTGCCCTGTCGGGACCTGTCGGGACCTGTCGGGCCCTGTCGGGCCCTGTCGGGCCCTGTCGGGCCCTGTCGGGCTCTGTCGGGCTCTGTCGGGCTCTACTGGGCCCTGTCGGGCCCTGTCGGGCCCTGTCGGGCTCTGTCGGGCTCTGTCGGGCTCTGTCGGGCTCTACTGGGCTCTGTCGGGCCCTGTCGGGCCCTGTTGGGCTCTGTCGGGCTCTGTCGGGCCCTGTCGGGCCCTGTCGGGCTCTGTCGGGCTCTACTGGGCTCTGTCGGGCTCTGTCGGGCTCTGTCGGGCTCTACTGGGCCCTGTCGGGCTCTGTCGGGCCCTGTCGGGCTCTGTCGGGCCCTGTCGGGCCCTGTCGGGCTCTGTCGGGCTCTACTGGGCTCTGTCGGGCCCTGTCGGGCCCTGTCGGGCTCTGTCGGGCTCTACTGGGCCCTGTCGGGTTCTGTCGGGCTCTGTCGGGCTCTGTCGGGCTCTGTCGTGCTCTGTCGTGCCCTGTCGTGCCCTGTCGGGCTCTGTCGGGCTCTGTCGGGCTCTGTCGGGCTCTGTCGGGCTGTGTCGGGCCCTCTCGGCTCTGTCGGGCTCTGTCGGGCCCTGTCGGGCTCTGTCGGGCTCTACTGGGCCCTGTCGGGCCCTGTCGGGCTCTGTCGGGCTCTGTCGGGCCCTGTCGGGCTCTGTCGGGCTCTGTCGGGCTGTGTCGGGCTCTGTCGGGCTCTACTGGGCTCTACTGGGCTCTGTCGGGCTCTGTCGGGCTTTACTGGGCCCTGTCGGGCCCTGTCGGGCTCTGTCGGGCTCTGTCGGGCTCTGTCGGGCCCTGTCGGGCTCTGTCGGGCTCTGTCGTGCTCTGTCGGGCTCTGTCGTGCTCTGTCGTGCTCTGTCGGGCTCTGTCGGGCTCTGTCGGGCTCTGTCGGGCTCTGTCGGGCCCTCTCGGCTCTGTCGGGCTCTGTCGGGCCCTGTCGGGCTCTGTCGGGCTCTACTGGGCCCTGTCGGGCCCTGTCGGGCTCTGTCGGGCTCTGTCGGGCCCTGTCGGGCTCTGTCGGGCTCTGTCGGGCTGTGTCGGGCTCTGTCGGGCTCTACTGGGCTCTACTGGGCTCTGTCGGGCTCTGTCGGGCTCTACTGGGCCCTGTCGGGCCCTGTCGGGCTCTGTCGGGCTCTGTCGGGCTCTGTCGGGCTCTACTGGGCTCTGTCAGGACCTGTCGGGCCCTGTTGGGCTCTGTCGGGCTCTGTCGGGCCCTGTCGGGCCCTGTCGGGCTCTGTCGGGCTCTACTGGGCTCTGTCGGGCTCTGTCGGGCTCTGTCGGGCTCTACTGGGCCCTGTCGGGCCCTGTCGGGCTCTGTCGGGCTCTGTCGGGCTCTACTGGGCTCTGTCGGGCTCTGTCGGGCTCTGTCGGGCTCTGTCGGGCTCTACTGGGCCCTGTCGGGCTCTGTCGGGCTCTGTGGGGCCCTGTCGGGCTCTGTCGGGCTCTGTCGGGCCCTGTCGGGCCCTGTCGGGCCCTGTCGGGCTCTGTCGGGCTCTGTCGGGCTCTGTCGGGCTCTACTGGGCCCTGTCGGGCTCTGTCGGGCTCTGTCGGGCCCTGTCGAGCTCTGTCAGGCTCTGTCGGGCCCTGTCGGGCTCTGTCGGGCTCTACCAGGCCCTGTCGGGCCCTGTCGGGCCCTGTCGGGCTCTGTCGGGCTCTGTCGGGCTCTGTCGGGCTCTACTGGGCTCTACTGGGCTCTGTCGGGCTCTACTGGGCCCTGTCGGGCCCTGTCGGGCTCTGTCGGGCTCTGTCGGGCTCTGTCGGGCTCTACTGGGCCCTGTCGGGCTCTGTCGGGCTCTGTCGGGCCCTGTCGGGCTCTGTCAGGCTCTGTGGGGCCCTGTCGGGCTCTGTCGGGCTCTGTCGGGCTCTGTCGGGCTCTGTCGGGCCCTGTCGGGCCCTGTCGGGCTCTGTCGGGCTCTGTCGGGCTCTGTCGGGCTCTGTCGGGCTCTACTGGGCCCTGTCGGGCTCTGTCGGGCTCTGTCGGGCTCTGTCGGGCTCTGTCGGGCTCTACTGGGCTCTACTGGGCTCTGTCGGGCTCTGTCGGGTTCTGTCGGGCTCTGTCGGGCTCTGTCGGGCTCTGTCGTGCCCTGTCGTGCCTGTCGTGCCCTGTCGTGCCCTGTCGGGCCCTGTCGGGCCCTGTCGGGCCCTGTCGGGCTCTGTCGGGCTCTGTCGGGCTCTGTCGGGCTCTACTGGGCCCTGTCGGGCCCTGTCGGGCCCTGTCGGGCCCTGTCGGGCTCTGTCGGGCTCTGTCGGGCTCTGTCGGGCTCTACTGGGCTCTGTCGGGCCCTGTTGGGCTCTGTCGGGCCCTGTCGGGCCCTGACGGGCTCTGTCGGGCTCTACTGGGCTCTGTCGGGCTCTACTGGGCCCTGTCGGGCCCTCTCGGGCCCTGTCGGGCTCTGTCGGGCCCTGTCGGGCTCTGTCGGGCCCTGTCGGGCCCTGTCGGGCTCTGTCGGGCTCTACTGGGCTCTGTCGGGCCCTGTCGGGCCCTGTCGGGCTCTGTCGGGCTCTACTGGGCCCTGTCGGGTTCTGTCGGGCTCTGTCGGGCTCTGTCGGGCTCTGTCGTGCTCTGTCGGGCTCTGTCGTGCCCTGTCGGGCTCTGTCGGGCTCTGTCGGGCTCTGTCGGGCTCTGTCGGGCCCTCTCGGCTCTGTCGGGCTCTGTCGGGCCCTGTCGGGCTCTGTCGGGCTCTACTGGGCCCTGTCGGGCCCTGTCGGGCTCTGTCGGGCCCTGTCGGGCTCTGTCGGGCTCTGTCGGGCTGTGTCGGGCTCTGTCGGGCTCTACTGGGCTCTACTGGGCTCTGTCGGGCTCTGTCGGGCTCTACTGGGCCCTGTCGGGCCCTGTCGGGCTCTGTCGGGCTCTGTCGGGCTCTGTCGGGCTCTACTGGGCCCTGTCGGGCTCTGTCGGGCTCTGTCGGGCTCTGTCGGGCTCTGTCGGGCTCTACTGGGCTCTACTGGGCTCTGTCGGGCTCTGTCGGGTTCTGTCGGGCTCTGTCGGGCCCTGTCGGGCTCTGTTGGGCCCTGTCGGGCTCTGTCGGGCTCTGTCGTGCCCTGTCGGGCCCTGTCGGGACCTGTCGGGCTCTGTCGGGCCCTGTCGGGCTCTGTCGGGCCCTGTCGGGCTCTGTCGGGCTCAACTGGTCTCTGTCGGGCCCTGTCGGGCTCTGTCGGGCTCAACTGGTCTCTGTCGGGCTCTGTCGGGCTCTGTCGGGTTCTGTCGGGCTCTGTCGGGCTCTGTCGGGCTCTTCTGGGCCCTGTCGGGCCCTGTCGGGCTCTGTCGGGCTCTGTCGGGCTCTGTCGGGCTATGTCGGGCTCTACTGGGCCCTGTCGGGCCCTGTCGGGCCCTGTCGGGCTCTGTCGGGCTCTGTCGGGCTCTGTCGGGCTCTACTGGGCTCTGTCGGGCTCTGTCGGGTTCTGTCGGGCTCTGTCGGGCTCTGTCGGGCTCTACTGGGCTCTGTCGGGCCCTGTCGGGCCCTGTCGGGCTCTGTCGGGCTCTACTGGGCCCTGTCGGGCTCTGTCGGGCTCTGTCGGGCTCTGTCGTGCTCTGTCGGGCTCTGTCGGGCCCTGTCGGGCTCTGTCGGGCTCTGTCGGGCTCTGTCGGGCTCTGTCGGGCCCTCTCGGCTCTGTCGGGCTCTGTCGGGCCCTGTCGGGCTCTGTCGGGCTCTACTGGGCCCTGTCGGGCCCTGTCGGGCTCTGTCGGGCTCTGTCGGGCCCTGTCGGGCTCTGTCGGGCTCTGTCGTGCTGTGTCGGGCTCTGTCGGGCTCTACTGGGCTCTACTGGGCTCTGTCGGGCTCTGTCGGGCTCTACTGGGCCCTGTCGGGCCCTGTCGGGCTCTGTCGGGCTCTGTCGGGCTCTGTCGGGCTCTGTCGGGCTCTACTGGGCCCTGTCGGGCTCTGTCGGGCTCTGTCGGGCTCTGTCGGGCTCTGTCGGGCTCTGTCGGGCTCTACTGGGCTCTACTGGGCTCTGTCGGGCTCTGTCGGGTTCTGTCGGGCTCTGTCGGGCTCTGTCGGGCTCTGTCGGGCCCTGTCGTGCCCTGTCGGGCTCTGTCGTGCCCTGTCGGGACCTGTCGGGCTCTGTCGGGCTCTACTGGGCTCTGCTGGGCTCTGTCGGGCTCTACTGGGCCCTGTCGGGCCCTGTCGGGCTCTGTCGGGCTCTGTCGGGCTCTGTCGGGCCCTGTCGGGCTCTGTCGGGCTCTGTCGTGCCCTGTCGGGCTCTGTCGGGCTCTGTCGGGCCCTGTCGGGCTCTATCGGGCCCTGTCGGGCTCTGTCGGGCCCTGTCGGGCCCTGTCGGGCCCTGTCGGGCTCTGTCGGGCCCTGTCGGGCTCTGTCGGGCTCTGTCGGGCTCTATCGGGCTCTACTGGGCCCTGTCGGGCCCTACCGGGCCCTGTCGGGCCCTGTCGGGCCCTGTCGGGCTCTGTCGGGCTCTGTCGGGCCCTGTCGGGCCCTGTCGGGCTCTGTCGGGCTCTACTGGGCTCTGTCGGGTTCTGTCGGGCTCTGTCGGGCTCTACTGGGCCCTGTCGGGCCCTGTCGGGCTCTGTCGGGCTCTGTCGGGCTCTGTCAGGCTCAACTGGTCTCTGTCGGGCTCTGTCGGGCTCTGTCGGGCTCTGTCGGGCTCTGTCGGGCTCTACTGGGCCCTGTCGGGCTCTGTCGGGCCCTGTCGGGCTCTGTCGGGCTCTGTCGGGCTCTGTCGGGCTCTGTCGGGCTCTTCTGGGCCCTGTCGGGCCCTGTCGGGCTCTGTCGGGCTCTGTCGGGCTCTGTCGGGCTCTACTGGGCCCTGTCGGGCCCTGTCGGGCCCTGTCGGGCTCTGTCGGGCTCTGTCGGGCTCTACTGGGCTCTGTCGGGCTCTGTCGGGCTCTGTCGGGCTCTGTCGGGCTCTGTCGGGCTCTACTGGGCTCTGTCGGGCCCTGTCGGGCCCTGTCGGGCTCTGTCGGGCCCTGTCGGGCTCTGTCGGGCCCTGTCGGGCTCTGTCGGGCTCTGTCGGGCTCTGTCGGGCTCTACTGGGCCCTGTCGGGCCCTGTCGGGCCCTGTCGGGCCCTGTCAGGCTCTGTCGGGCTCTGTCAGGCCCTGTCAGGCTCTGTCGGGCTCTGTCGGGCCCTGTCGGGCTCTGTCGGGCTCTGTCGTGCTCTGTCGTGCTCTGTCGGGCTCTGTCGTGCTCTGTTGGGCCCTGTCGGGCTCTGTCGGGCTCTGTCGGGCTCTGTCGGGCTCTGTCGGGCTCTGTCGGGCCCTCTCGGCTCTGTCGGGCTCTGTCGGGCCCTGTCGGGCTCTGTCGGGCTCTACTGGGCCCTGTCGGGCCCTGTCAGGCTCTGTCGGGCTCTGTCGGGCTGTGTCGGGCTCTGTCGGGCTCTACTGGGCTCTACTGGGCTCTGTCGGGCTCTGTCGGGCTCTACTGGGCCCTGTCGGGCCCTGTCGGGCTCTGTCGGGCTCTGTCGGGCTCTGTCGGGCTCTGTCGGGCTCTACTGGGCCCTGTCGGGCCCTGTCGGGCTCTGTCGGGCTCTGTCGGGCTCTGTCAGGCTCTGTGGGGCCCTGTCGGGCTCTGTCGGGCTCTGTCGGGCTCTGTCGGGCCCTGTCGGGCTCTGTCGGGCTCTGTCGGGCCCTGTCGGGCCCTGTCGGGCTCTGTCGGGCTCTGTCGGGCTCTGTCGGGCTCTACTGGGCCCTGTCGGGCTCTGTCGGGCTCTGTCGGGCTCTGTCGGGCTCTACTGGGCTCTACTGGGCTCTGTCGGGCTCTGTCGGGTTGTGTCGGGCTCTGTCGGGCTCTGTCGGGCTCTGTCGGGCCCTGTCGGGCTCTGTCGGGCTCTGTCGGGCTCTGTCGTGCCCTGTCGGGACCTGTCGGGACCTGTCGGGCCCTGTCGGGCCCTGTCGGGCTCTGTCGGGCTCTGTCGGGCTCTGTCGGGCTCTACTGGGCCCTGTCGGGCCCTGTCGGGCCCTGTCGGGCTCTGTCGGGCTCTGTCGGGCTCTGTCGGGCTCTACTGGGCTCTGTCGGGCCCTGTCGGGCCCTGTTGGGCTCTGTCGGGCTCTGTCGGGCCCTGTCGGGCCCTGTCGGGCTCTGTCGGGCTCTACTGGGCTCTGTCGGGCTCTGTCGGGCTCTGTCGGGCTCTACTGGGCCCTGTCGGGCTCTGTCGGGCTCTGTCGGGCCCTGTCGGGCTCTGTCGGGCCCTGTCGGGCCCTGTCGGGCTCTGTCGGGCTCTACTGGGCTCTGTCGGGCCCTGTCGGGCCCTGTCGGGCTCTGTCGGGCTCTACTGGGCCCTGTCGGGTTCTGTCGGGCTCTGTCGGGCTCTGTCGGGCTCTGTCGTGCTCTGTCGTGCCCTGTCGTGCCCTGTCGGGCTCTGTCGGTCTCTGTCGGGCTCTGTCGGGCTCTGTCGGGCTCTGTCGGGCCCTCTCGGCTCTGTCGGGCTCTGTCGGGCCCTGTCGGGCTCTGTCGGGCTCTACTGGGCCCTGTCGGGCCCTGTCGGGCTCTGTCGGGCTCTGTCGGGCCCTGTCGGGCTCTGTCGGGCTCTGTCGGGCTGTGTCGGGCTCTGTCGGGCTCTACTGGGCTCTACTGGGCTCTGTCGGGCTCTGTCGGGCTCTACTGGGCCCTGTCGGGCACTGTCGGGCTCTGTCGGGCTCTGTCAGGCCCTGTCAGGCTCTGTCGGGCTCTGTCGGGCCCTGTCGGGCTCTGTCGGGCTCTGTCGTGCTCTGTCGGGCTCTGTCGGGCTCTGTCGTGCTCTGTTGGGCTCTGTCGGGCTCTGTCGGGCTCTGTCGGGCTCTGTCGGGCTCTGTCGGGCTCTGTCGGGCCCTCTCGGCTCTGTCGGGCTCTGTCGGGCCCTGTCGGGCTCTGTCGGGCTCTACTGGGCCCTGTCGGGCCCTGTCGGGCTCTGTCGGGCTCTGTCGGGCCCTGTCGGGCTCTGTCGGGCTCTGTCGGGCTGTGTCGGGCTCTGTCGGGCTCTACTGGGCTCTACTGGGCTCTGTCGGGCTCTGTCGGGCTCTACTGGGCCCTGTCGGGCCCTGTCGGGCTCTGTCGGGCTCTGTCGGGCTCTACTGGGCTCTGTCAGGCCCTGTCGGGCCCTGTTGGGCTCTGTCGGGCTCTGTCGGGCCCTGTCGGGCCCTGTCGGGCTCTGTCGGGCTCTACTGGGCTCTGTCGGGCTCTGTCGGGCTCTGTCGGGCTCTACTGGGCCCTGTCGGGCCCTGTCGGGCTCTGTCGGGCTCTGTCGGGCTCTACTGGGCTCTGTCGGGCTCTGTCGGGCTCTGTCGGACTCTGTCGGGCTCTACTGGGCCCTGTCGGGCTCTGTCGGGCTCTGTGGGGCCCTGTCGGGCTCTGTCGGGCCCTGTCGGGCCCTGTCGGGCCCTGTCGGGCCCTGTCGGGCTCTGTCGGGCTCTGTCGGGCTCTGTCGGGCTCTACTGGGCCCTGTCGGGCTCTGTCGGGCTCTGTCGGGCCCTGTCGGGCTCTGTCAGGCTCTGTCGGGCCCTGTCGGGCTCTGTCGGGCTCTACCGGGCCCTGTCGGGCCCTGTCGGGCTCTGTCGGGCTCTGTCGGGCTCTGTCGGGCTCTACTGGGCTCTACTGGGCTCTGTCGGGCTCTACTGGGCCCTGTCGGGCCCTGTCGGGCTCTGTCGGGCTCTGTCGGGCTCTGTCGGGCTCTACTGGGCCTTGTCGGGCTCTGTCGGGCTCTGTCGGGCCCTGTCGGGCTCTGTCAGGCTCTGTGGGGCCCTGTCGGGCTCTGTCGGGCTCTGTCGGGCTCTGTCGGGCCCTGTCGGGCTCTGTCGGGCCCTGTCGGGCCCTGTCGGGCCCTGTCGGGCTCTGTCGGGCTCTGTCGGGCTCTGTCGGGCTCTACTGGGCCCTGTCGGGCTCTGTCGGGCTCTGTCGGGCTCTGTCGGGCTCTGTCGGGCTCTACTGGGCTCTACTGGGCTCTGTCGGGCTCTGTCGGGTTCTGTCGGGCTCTGTCGGGCTCTGTCGGGCTCTGTCGTGCCCTGTCGTGCCCTGTCGGGACCTGTCGTGCCCTGTCGGGACCTGTCGGGCCCTGTCGGGCCCTGTCGGGCCCTGTCGGGCTCTGTCGGGCTCTGTCGGGCTCTGTCGGGCTCTACTGGGCCCTGTCGGGCCCTGTCGGGCTCTGTCGGGCTCTGTCGGGCTCTGTCGGGCTCTACTGGGCTCTGTCGGGCCCTGTTGGGCTCTGTCGGGCTCTGTCGGGCTCTGTCGGGCCCTGTCGGGCCCTGTCGGGCTCTGTCGGGCTCTACTGGGCTCTGTCGGGCTCTGTCGGGCTCTGTCGGGCTCTACTGGGCCCTGTCGGGCTCTGTCGGGCCCTGTCGGGCTCTGTCGGGCCCTGTCGGGCCCTGTCGGGCTCTGTCGGGCTCTACTGGGCTCTGTCGGGCCCTGTCGGGCCCTGTCGGGCTCTGTCGGGCTCTACTGGGCCCTGTCGGGTTCTGTCGGGCTCTGTCGGGCTCTGTCGGGCTCTGTCGTGCTCTGTCGGGCTCTGTCGTGCCCTGTCGGGCTCTGTCGGGCTCTGTCGGGCTCTGTCGGGCTCTGTCGGGCCCTCTCGGCTCTGTCGGGCTCTGTCGGGCCCTGTCGGGCTCTGTCGGGCTCTACTGGGCCCTGTCGGGCCCTGTCGGGCTCTGTCGGGCCCTGTCGGGCTCTGTCGGGCTCTGTCGGGCTGTGTCGGGCTCTGTCGGGCTCTACTGGGCTCTACTGGGCTCTGTCGGGCTCTGTCGGGCTCTACTGGGCCCTGTCGGGCCCTGTCGGGCTCTGTCGGGCTCTGTCGGGCTCTGTCGGGCTCTACTGGGCCCTGTCGGGCTCTGTCGGGCTCTGTCGGGCTCTGTCGGGCTCTGTCGGGCTCTACTGGGCTCTACTGGGCTCTGTCGGGCTCTGTCGGGCCCTGTCGGGACCTGTCGGGACCTGTCGGGCTCTGTCGGGCCCTGTCGGGCTCTGTCGGGCCCTGTCGGGCTCTGTCGGGCTCAACTGGTCTCTGTCGGGCTCTGTCGGGTTCTGTCGGGCTCTGTCGGGCTCTACTGGGCCCTGTCGGGCTCTGTCGGGCTCTGTCGGGCTCTGTCGGGTTCTGTCGGGCTCTGTCGGGCTCTGTCGGGCTCTTCTGGGCCCTGTCGGGCCCTGTCGGGCTCTGTCGGGCTCTGTCGGGCTATGTCGGGCTCTACTGGGCCCTGTCGGGCCCTGTCGGGCCCTGTCGGGCTCTGTCGGGCTCTGTCGGGCTCTGTCGGGCTCTACTGGGCTCTGTCGGGCTCTGTCGGGTTCTGTCGGGCTCTGTCGGGCTCTGTCGGGCTCTACTGGGCTCTGTCGGGCCCTGTCGGGCCCTGTCGGGCTCTGTCGGGCTCTACTGGGCCCTGTCGGGCTCTGTCGGGCTCTGTCGGGCTCTGTCGTGCTCTGTCGGGCTCTGTCGGGCCCTGTCGGGCTCTGTCGGGCTCTGTCGGGCTCTGTCGGGCTCTGTCGGGCTCTGTCGGGCCCTCTCGGCTCTGTCGGGCTCTGTCGGGCCCTGTCGGGCTCTGTCGGGCTCTACTGGGCCCTGTCGGGCCCTGTCGGGCTCTGTCGGGCTCTGTCGGGCCCTGTCGGGCTCTGTCGGGCTCTGTCGTGCTGTGTCGGGCTCTGTCGGGCTCTTCTGGGCTCTACTGGGCTCTGTCGGGCTCTACTGGGCCCTGTCGGGCCCTGTCGGGCTCTGTCGGACTCTGTCGGGCTCTGTCGGGCTCTGTCGGGCTCTACTGGGCCCTGTCGGGCTCTGTCGGGCTCTGTCGGGCTCTGTCGGGCTCTGTCGGGCTCTGTCGGGCTCTACTGGGCTCTACTGGGCTCTGTCGGGCTCTGTCAGGTTCTGTCGGGCTCTGTCGGGCTCTGTCGGGCTCTGTCGGGCCCTGTCGTGCCCTGTCGGGCTCTGTCGTGCCCTGTCGGGACCTGTCGGGCTCTGTCGGGCTCTGTCGGGCCCTGTCGGGCTCTGTCGGGCTCTGTCGTGCTGTGTCGGGCTCTGTCGGGCTCTACTGGGCTCTACTGGGCTCTGTCGGGCTCTGTCGGGCTCTACTGGGCCCTGTCGGGCCCTGTCGGGCTCTGTCGGGCTCTGTCGGGCTCTGTCAGGCTCTGTGGGGCCCTGTCGGGCTCTGTCGGGCTCTGTCGGGCTCTGTCGGGCCCTGTCGGGCTCTGTCGGGCTCTGTCGGGCCCTGTCGGGCCCTGTCGGGCTCTGTCGGGCTCTGTCGGGCTCTGTCGGGCTCTACTGGGCCCTGTCGGGCTCTGTCGGGCTCTGTCGGGCTCTGTCGGGCTCTACTGGGCTCTACTGGGCTCTGTCGGGCTCTGTCGGCTTGTGTCGGGCTCTGTCGGGCTCTGTCGGGCTCTGTCGGGCCCTGTCGGGCTCTGTCGGGCTCTGTCGGGCTCTGTCGTGCCCTGTCGGGACCTGTCGGGACCTGTCGGGCCCTGTCGGGCCCTGTCGGGCCCTGTCGGGCTCTGTCGGGCTCTGTCGGGCTCTGTCGGGCTCTACTGGGCCCTGTCGGGCCCTGTCGGGCCCTGTCGGGCTCTGTCGGGCTCTGTCGGGCTCTGTCGGGCTCTACTGGGCTCTGTCGGGCCCTGTCGGGCCCTGTTGGGCTCTGTCGGGCTCTGTCGGGCCCTGTCGGGCCCTGTCGGGCTCTGTCGGGCTCTACTGGGCTCTGTCGGGCTCTGTCGGGCTCTGTCGGGCTCTACTGGGCCCTGTCGGGCTCTGTCGGGCTCTGTCGGGCCCTGTCGGGCTCTGTCGGGCCCTGTCGGGCCCTGTCGGGCTCTGTCGGGCTCTACTGGGCTCTGTCGGGCCCTGTCGGGCCCTGTCGGGCTCTGTCGGGCTCTACTGGGCCCTGTCGGGTTCTGTCGGGCTCTGTCGGGCTCTGTCGGGCTCTGTCGTGCTCTGTCGTGCCCTGTCGTGCCCTGTCGGGCTCTGTCGGTCTCTGTCGGGCTCTGTCGGGCTCTGTCGGGCTCTGTCGGGCCCTCTCGGCTCTGTCGGGCTCTGTCGGGCCCTGTCGGGCTCTGTCGGGCTCTACTGGGCCCTGTCGGGCCCTGTCGGGCTCTGTCGGGCTCTGTCGGGCCCTGTCGGGCTCTGTCGGGCTCTGTCGGGCTGTGTCGGGCTCTGTCGGGCTCTACTGGGCTCTACTGGGCTCTGTCGGGCTCTGTCGGGCTCTACTGGGCCCTGTCGGGCACTGTCGGGCTCTGTCGGGCTCTGTCAGGCCCTGTCAGGCTCTGTCGGGCTCTGTCGGGCCCTGTCGGGCTCTGTCGGGCTCTGTCGTGCTCTGTCGGGCTCTGTCGGGCTCTGTCGTGCTCTGTTGGGCTCTGTCGGGCTCTGTCGGGCTCTGTCGGGCTCTGTCGGGCTCTGTCGGGCTCTGTCGGGCCCTCTCGGCTCTGTCGGGCTCTGTCGGGCCCTGTCGGGCTCTGTCGGGCTCTACTGGGCCCTGTCGGGCCCTGTCGGGCTCTGTCGGGCTCTGTCGGGCCCTGTCGGGCTCTGTCGGGCTCTGTCGGGCTGTGTCGGGCTCTGTCGGGCTCTACTGGGCTCTACTGGGCTCTGTCGGGCTCTGTCGGGCTCTACTGGGCCCTGTCGGGCCCTGTCGGGCTCTGTCGGGCTCTGTCGGGCTCTACTGGGCTCTGTCAGGCCCTGTCGGGCCCTGTTGGGCTCTGTCGGGCTCTGTCGGGCCCTGTCGGGCCCTGTCGGGCTCTGTCGGGCTCTACTGGGCTCTGTCGGGCTCTGTCGGGCTCTGTCGGGCTCTACTGGGCCCTGTCGGGCCCTGTCGGGCTCTGTCGGGCTCTGTCGGGCTCTACTGGGCTCTGTCGGGCTCTGTCGGGCTCTGTCGGACTCTGTCGGGCTCTACTGGGCCCTGTCGGGCTCTGTCGGGCTCTGTGGGGCCCTGTCGGGCTCTGTCGGGCCCTGTCGGGCCCTGTCGGGCCCTGTCGGGCCCTGTCGGGCTCTGTCGGGCTCTGTCGGGCTCTGTCGGGCTCTACTGGGCCCTGTCGGGCTCTGTCGGGCTCTGTCGGGCCCTGTCGGGCTCTGTCAGGCTCTGTCGGGCCCTGTCGGGCTCTGTCGGGCTCTACCGGGCCCTGTCGGGCCCTGTCGGGCTCTGTCGGGCTCTGTCGGGCTCTGTCGGGCTCTACTGGGCTCTACTGGGCTCTGTCGGGCTCTACTGGGCCCTGTCGGGCCCTGTCGGGCTCTGTCGGGCTCTGTCGGGCTCTGTCGGGCTCTACTGGGCCTTGTCGGGCTCTGTCGGGCTCTGTCGGGCCCTGTCGGGCTCTGTCAGGCTCTGTGGGGCCCTGTCGGGCTCTGTCGGGCTCTGTCGGGCTCTGTCGGGCCCTGTCGGGCTCTGTCGGGCCCTGTCGGGCCCTGTCGGGCCCTGTCGGGCTCTGTCGGGCTCTGTCGGGCTCTGTCGGGCTCTACTGGGCCCTGTCGGGCTCTGTCGGGCTCTGTCGGGCTCTGTCGGGCTCTGTCGGGCTCTACTGGGCTCTACTGGGCTCTGTCGGGCTCTGTCGGGTTCTGTCGGGCTCTGTCGGGCTCTGTCGGGCTCTGTCGTGCCCTGTCGTGCCCTGTCGGGACCTGTCGTGCCCTGTCGGGACCTGTCGGGCCCTGTCGGGCCCTGTCGGGCCCTGTCGGGCTCTGTCGGGCTCTGTCGGGCTCTGTCGGGCTCTACTGGGCCCTGTCGGGCCCTGTCGGGCTCTGTCGGGCTCTGTCGGGCTCTGTCGGGCTCTACTGGGCTCTGTCGGGCCCTGTTGGGCTCTGTCGGGCTCTGTCGGGCTCTGTCGGGCCCTGTCGGGCCCTGTCGGGCTCTGTCGGGCTCTACTGGGCTCTGTCGGGCTCTGTCGGGCTCTGTCGGGCTCTACTGGGCCCTGTCGGGCTCTGTCGGGCCCTGTCGGGCCCTGTCGGGCTCTGTCGGGCTCTACTGGGCTCTGTCGGGCCCTGTCGGGCCCTGTCGGGCTCTGTCGGGCTCTACTGGGCCCTGTCGGGCTCTGTCGGGCTCTGTCGGGCTCTGTCGGGCTCTGTCGTGCTCTGTCGGGCTCTGTCGTTCCCTGTCGGGCTCTGTCGGGCTCTGTCGGGCTCTGTCGGGCTCTGTCGGGCCCTCTCGGCTCTGTCGGGCTCTGTCGGGCCCTGTCGGGCTCTGTCGGGCTCTACTGGGCCCTGTCGGGCCCTGTCGGGCTCTGTCGGGCCCTGTCGGGCTCTGTCGGGCTCTGTCGGGCTGTGTCGGGCTCTGTCGGGCTCTACTGGGCTCTACTGGGCTCTGTCGGGCTCTGTCGGGCTCTACTGGGCCCTGTCGGGCCCTGTCGGGCTCTGTCGGGCTCTGTCGGGCTCTGTCGGGCTCTACTGGGCCCTGTCGGGCTCTGTCGGGCTCTGTCGGGCTCTGTCGGGCTCTGTCGGGCTCTACTGGGCTCTACTGGGCTCTGTCGGGCTCTGTCGGGTTCTGTCGGGCTCTGTCGGGCCCTGTCGGGCTCTGTTGGGCCCTGTCGGGCTCTGTCGGGCTCTGTCGTGCCCTGTCGGGACCTGTCGGGACCTGTCGGGCTCTGTCGGGCCCTGTCGGGCTCTGTCGGGCCCTGTCGGGCTCTGTCGGGCTCAACTGGTCTCTGTCGGGCTCTGTCGGGTTCTGTCGGGCTCTGTCGGGCTCTACTGGGCCCTGTCGGGCTCTGTCGGGCTCTGTCGGGCTCTGTCGGGTTCTGTCGGGCTCTGTCGGGCTCTGTCGGGCTCTTCTGGGCCCTGTCGGGCCCTGTCGGGCTCTGTCGGGCTCTGTCGGGCTATGTCGGGCTCTACTGGGCCCTGTCGGGCCCTGTCGGGCCCTGTCGGGCTCTGTCGGGCTCTGTCGGGCTCTGTCGGGCTCTACTGGGCTCTGTCGGGCTCTGTCGGGTTCTGTCGGGCTCTGTCGGGCTCTGTCGGGCTCTACTGGGCTCTGTCGGGCCCTGTCGGGCCCTGTCGGGCTCTGTCGGGCTCTACTGGGCCCTGTCGGGCTCTGTCGGGCTCTGTCGGGCTCTGTCGTGCTCTGTCGGGCTCTGTCGGGCCCTGTCGGGCTCTGTCGGGCTCTGTCGGGCTCTGTCGGGCTCTGTCGGGCTCTGTCGGGCCCTCTCGGCTCTGTCGGGCTCTGTCGGGCCCTGTCGGGCTCTGTCGGGCTCTACTGGGCCCTGTCGGGCCCTGTCGGGCTCTGTCGGGCTCTGTCGGGCCCTGTCGGGCTCTGTCGGGCTCTGTCGTGCTGTGTCGGGCTCTGTCGGGCTCTTCTGGGCTCTACTGGGCTCTGTCGGGCTCTACTGGGCCCTGTCGGGCCCTGTCGGGCTCTGTCGGACTCTGTCGGGCTCTGTCGGGCTCTGTCGGGCTCTACTGGGCCCTGTCGGGCTCTGTCGGGCTCTGTCGGGCTCTGTCGGGCTCTGTCGGGCTCTGTCGGGCTCTACTGGGCTCTACTGGGCTCTGTCGGGCTCTGTCAGGTTCTGTCGGGCTCTGTCGGGCTCTGTCGGGCTCTGTCGGGCCCTGTCGTGCCCTGTCGGGCTCTGTCGTGCCCTGTCGGGACCTGTCGGGCTCTGTCGGGCTCTGTCGGGTCCTGTCGGGCTCTGTCGGGCTCTGTCGTGCTGTGTCGGGCTCTGTCGGGCTCTACTGGGCTCTACTGGGCTCTGTCGGGCTCTGTCGGGCTCTACTGGGCCCTGTCGGGCCCTGTCGGGCTCTGTCGGGCTCTGTCGGGCTCTGTCGGGCTCTGTCGGGCTCTACTGGGCCCTGTCGGGCTCTGTCGGGCTCTGTCGGGCTCTGTCGGGCTCTGTCGGGCTCTACTGGGCTCTACTGTGCTCTGTCGGGCTCTGTCGGGCTCTGTCGGGCTCTGTCGGGCTCTGTCGGGCTCTGTCGGGCCCTGTCGTGCCCTGTCGGGCTCTGTCGTGCCCTGTCGGGACCTGTCGGGACCTGTCGGGCTCTGTCGGGCCCTGTCGGGCTCTGTCGGGCCCTGTCGGGCTCTGTCGGGCCCTGTCGGGCCCTGTCGGGCCCTGTCCGGCTCTGTCGGGCTCTGTCGGGCTCTGTCGGGCTCTACTGGGCCCTGTCGGGCCCTGTCGGGCTCTGTCGGGCTCTGTCGGGCTCTGTCGGGCTCTACTGGGACCTGTCGGGCCCTGTCGGGCCCTGTTGGGCTCTGTCGGGCCCTGTCGGGCCCTGTCGGGCCCTGTCGGGCTCTGTCGGGCTCTACTGGGCTCTGTCGGGCTCTGTCGGGCTCTGTCGGGCTCTACTGGGCCCTGTCGGGCTCTGTCGGGCCCTGTCGGGCCCTGTCGGGCTCTGTCGGGCTCTACTGGGCTCTGTCGGGCCCTGTCGGGCCCTGTCGGGCTCTGTCGGGCTCTACTGGGCCCTGTCGGGCTCTGTCGGGCTCTGTCGGGCTCTGTCGGGCTCTGTCGTGCTCTGTCGTGCTCTGTCGGGCTCTGTCGTGCTCTGTTGGGCCCTGTCGGGCTCTGTCGGGCTCTGTCGGGCTCTGTCGGGCTCTGTCGGGCCCTCTCGGCTCTGTCGGGCTCTGTCGGGCCCTGTCGGGCTCTGTCGGGCTCTACTGGGCCCTGTCGGGCCCTGTCGGGCTCTGTCGGGCTCTGTCGGGCCCTGTCGGGCTCTGTCGGGCTCTGTCGGGCTGTGTCGGGCTCTGTCGGGCTCTACTGGGCTCTACTGGGCTCTGTCGGGCTCTGTCGGGTTCTGTCGGGCTCTGTCGGGCCCTGTCGGGCTCTGTCGGGCCCTGTCGGGCTCTGTCGGGCTCTGTCGTGCCCTGTCGGGACCTGTCGGGACCTGTCGGGCTCTGTCGGGCCCTGTCGGGCTCTGTCGGGCCCTGTCGGGCTCTGTCGGGCCCTGTCGGGCCCTGTCAGGCTCTGTCGGGCTCTGTCGGGCTCTGTCGGGCTCTACTGGGCCCTGTCGGGCTCTGTCGGGCTCTGTCGGGCTCTACTGGGACCTGTCGGGCCCTGTCGGGCTCTGTCGGGCTCTGTCGGGCTCTGTCGGGCTCTACTGGGCTCTGTCGGGCCCTGTCGGGCCCTGTTGGGCTCTGTCGGGCTCTGTCGGGCCCTGTCGGGCCCTGTCGGGCTCTGTCGGGCTCTACTGGGCTCTGTCGGGCTCTGTCGGGCTCTGTCGGGACCTGTCGGGCTCTGTCGGGCTCTGTTGGGCCCTGTCGGGCCCTGTCGGGCTCTGTCGGGATCTACTGGGCTCTACTGGGCTCTGTCGGGCTCTGTCGGGCTCTACTGGGCTCTGTCGGGCTCTGTCGGGCTCTGTCGGGCCCTGTCGGGCTCTGTCGGGCCCTGTCGGGCTCTGTCGGGTTCTGTCGGGCTCTGTCGGGCTCTACTGGGCTCTGTCGGGCCCTGTTGGGCCCTGTCGGGCTCTGTCGGGCCCTGTCGGGCCCTGTCGGGCTCTGTCGGGCTCTGTCGGGCCCTGTCGGGCCCTGTCGGGCTCTGTCGGGCTCTGTCGGGCTCTGTCGGGCTCTGCTGGGCTCTACTGGGCTCTGTCGGGCCCTGACGGGCTCTGTCGGGCTCTACTGGGCTCTGTCGGGCTCTGTCGGGCTCTGTCGGGCCCTGTCGGGCTCTGTCGGGCTCTACTGGGCTCTGTCGGGCTCTGTCGGGCTTTGTCGGGCTCTGTCGGGCTCTACTGGGCCCTGTCGGGCCCTGTCGGGCCCTGACGGGCTCTGTCGGGCTCTGATGGGCCCTGTCGGGCCCTGTCGGGCCCTGTCGGGCCCTGTCGGGCTCTGTCGGGCTCTACTGGGCTCTGTCGGGCTCTGTCGGGCTCTGTCGGGCTCTACTGGGCCCTGTCGGGCTCTGTCGGGCCCTGTCGGGCTCTGTCGGGCCCTGTCGGGCCCTGTCGGGCCCTGTCGGGCTCTGTCGGGCTCTACTGGGCTCTGTCGGGCCCTGTCGGGCTCTGTCGGGCTCTACTGGGCCCTGTCGGGCCCTGTCGGGCTCTGTCGGGCTCTGTCGGGCTCTGTCGGGCTCTACTGGGCCCTGTCGGGCTCTGTCGGGCTCTGTCGGGCTCTGTCGGGCTCTGTCGGGCGCTACTGGGCTCTACTGGGCTCTGTCGGGTTCTGTCGGGCTCTGTCGGGCCCTGTCAGGCTCTGTCGGGCCCTGTCGGGCTCTGTCGGGCTCTGTCGTGCCCTGTCGGGACCTGTTGGGCCCTGTCGGGCTCTGTCGGGCCCTGTCGGGCTCTGTCGGGCCCTGTCGGGCTCTGTCGGGCCCTGTCGGGCCCTGTCGGGCTCTGTCGGGCTCTGTCGGGCTCTGTCGGGCTCTACTGGGCCCTGTCGGGCCCTGTCGGGCCCTGTCGGGCTCTGTCGGGCTCTGTCGGGCTCTGTCTGGCTCTACTGGGCTCTGTCGGGCCCTGTCGGGCCCTGTTGGGCTCTGTCGGGCTCTGTCGGGCCCTGTCGGGCCCTGTCGGGCTCTGTCGGGCTCTACTGGGCTCTGTCGGGCTCTGTCGGGCTCTGTCGGGCTCTGTCGGGCTCTACTGGGCCCTGTCGGGCTCTGTCGGGCCCTGTCGGGCCCTGTCGGGCTCTGTCGGGCTCTGTCGGGCTCTACTGGGCTCTGTCGGGCTCTGTCGGGCTCTGTCGGGCTCTGTCGGGCTCTACTGGGCCCTGTCGGGCTCTGTCGGGCCCTGTCGGGCTCTGTCGGGCTCTGTCGGGCCCTGTCGGGCTCTGTCGGGCTCTACTGGGCCCTGTCGGGCCCTGTCGGGCTCTGTCGGGCTCTGTCGGGCTCTGTCGGGCACTTTCGGGCTCTACTGGGCTCTACTGGGCTCTGTCGGGCTCTACTGGGCCCTGTCGGGCTCTGTCGGGCTCTGTCGGGCTCTGTCGGGCTCTGTCGGGCCCTGTCGGGCTCTGTCGGGCTCTGTCGTGCCCTGTCGGGCTCTGTCGGGCTCTGTCGGGCCCTGTCGGGCTCTATCGGGCCCTGTCGGGCTCTGTCGGGCCCTGTCGGGCCCTGTCGGGCCCTGTCGGGCTCTGTCGGGCCCTGTCGGGCTCTGTCGGGCTCTGTCGGGCTCTATCGGGCTCTACTGGGCCCTGTCGGGCCCTACCGGGCCCTGTCGGGCCCTGTCGGGCCCTGTCGGGCTCTGTCGGGCTCTACTGGGCTCTGTCGGGCTCTGTCGGGCTCTGTCGGGCTCTACTGGGCCCTGTCGGGCCCTGTCGGGCTCTGTCGGGCTCTGTCGGGCTCTGTCAGGCTCAACTGGTCTCTGTCGGGCTCTGTCGGGCTCTGTCGGGCTCTGTCGGGCTCTACTGGGCCCTGTCGGGCTCTGTCGGGCCCTGTCGGGCTCTGTCGGGTTCTGTCGGGCTCTGTAGGGCTCTGTCGGGCTCTTCTGGGCCCTGTCGGGCCCTGTCGGGCTCTGTCGGGCTCTGTCGGGCTCTGTCGGGCTCTACTGGGCCCTGTCGGGCCCTGTCGGGCCCTGTCGGGCTCTGTCGGGCTCTGTCGGGCTCTACTGGGCTCTGTCGGGCTCTGTCGGGCTCTGTCGGGCTCTGTCGGGCTCTACTGGGCTCTGTCGGGCCCTGTCGGGCCCTGTCGGGCTCTGTCGGGCCCTGTCGGGCTCTGTCGGGCTCTGTCGGGCTCTGTCGGGCTCTACTGGGCCCTGTCGGGCCCTGTCGGGCCCTGTCGGGCTCTGTCGGGCTCTGTCGGGCTCTGTCGGTCTCTACTGGGCTCTACTGGGCTCTGTCGGGCCCTGACGGGCTCTGTCGGGCTCTACTGGGCTCTGTCGGGCTCTGTCGGGCTCTGTCGGGCCCTGTCGGGCTCTATCGGGCTCTACTGGGCTCTGTCGGGCTCTGTCGGGCTTTGTCGGGCTCTGTCGGGCTCTACTGGGCCCTGTCGGGCCCTGTCGGGCCCTGACGGGCTCTGTCGGGCTCTGCTGGGCTCTGTCGGGCTCTGTCGGGTTCTGTCGGGCTCTGTCGGGCTCTACTGGGCTCTGTCAGGCCCTGTCGGGCCCTGTCGGGCCCTGTCGGGCTCTGTCGGGCTCTGTCGGGCTCTGTCGGGCTCTACTGGGCCCTGTCGGGCCCTGTCGGGCTCTGTCGGGCCCTGTCGGGCTCTGTCGGGCTCTGTCGGGCTCTGTCGGGCCCTGTCGGGCTCTGTCGGGCTCTACTGGGCTCTGTCGGGCTCTGTCGGGCTTTGTCGGGCTCTGTCGGGCTCTACTGGGCCCTGTCGGGCCCTGTCGGGCCCTGACGGGCTCTGTCGGGCTCTGCTGGGCTCTGTCGGGCTCTGTCGGGCTCTGTCGGGCTCTGTCGGGCTCTACTGGGCTCTGTCAGGCCCTGTCGGGCCCTGTCGGGCCCTGTCGGGCCCTGTCGGGATCTGTCGGGCTCTGTCGGGCCCTGTCGGGCTCTGTCGGGCTCTGTCGGGCTCTACTGGGCTCTGTCGGGCTCTGTCGGGCTCTGTCGGGCTCTACTGGGCTCTGTCGGGCTCTGTCGGGCTCTGTCGGGACCTGTCGGGCTCTGTCGGGCTCTGTTGGGCCCTGTCGGGCCCTGTCGGGCTCTGTCGGGATCTACTGGGCTCTACTGGGCTCTGTCGGGCTCTGTCGGTCTCTGTCGGGCTCTGTCGGGCTCTACTGGGCTCTGTCGGGCTCTGTCGGGCTCTGTCGGGCCCTGTCGGGCTCTGTCGGGCCCTGTCGGGCTCTGTCGGGCCCTGTCGGGCTCTGTCGGGCTCTGTCGGGCTCTGTCGGGTTCTGTCGGGCTCTGTCGGGCTCTGTCGGGCTCTTCTGGGCCCTGTCGGGCCCTGTCGTGCTCTGTCGGGCTCTGTTGGGCTCTGTCGGGCTCTACTGGGCCCTGTCGGGCCCTGTCGGGCCCTGTCGGGCTCTGTCGGGCTCTGTCGTGCTCTGTCGGGCTCTACTGGGCTCTGTCGGGCTCTGTCGGGTTCTGTCGGGCTCTGTCGGGCTCTGTCGTGCTCTGTCGGGCTCTACTGGGCTCTGTCGGGCCCTGTCGGGCCCTGTCGGGCCCTGTCGGGCTCTGTCGGGCCCTGTCGGGCTCTACTGGGCCCTGTCGGGCCCTGTCGGGCCCTGTCGGGCTCTGTCGGGCTCTGTCGGGCCCTGTCGGGCCCTGTCGGGCTCTGTCGGGCTCTGTCGGGCTCTGTCGGGCTCTGCTGGGCTCTACTGGGCTCTGTCGGGCCCTGACGGGCTCTGTCGGGCTCTGTCGGGCTCTGTCGGGCCCTGTCGGGCTCTGTCGGGCTCTACTGGGCCCTGTCGGGCTCTGTCGGGCTTTGTCGGGCTCTGTCGGGCTCTACTGGGCCCTGTCGGGCCCTGTCGGGCCCTGACGGGCTCTGTCGGGCTCTGCTGGGCTCTGTCGGGCTCTGTCGGGTTCTGTCGGGCTCTGTCGGGCTCTACTGGGCTCTGTCAGGCGCTGTCGGGCCCTGTCGGGCCCTGTCGGGGTCTGTCGGGCTCTGTCGGGCTCTGTCGGGCTCTACTGGGCCCTGTCGGGCCCTGTCGGGCTCTGTCGGGCCCTGTCGGGCTCTGTCGGGCTCTGTCGGGCCCTGTCGGGCTCTACTGGGCTCTGTCGGGCCCTGTCGGGCTCTGTCGGGCTCTACTGGGCTCTGTCGGGCTCTGTCGGGCTTTGTCGGGCTCTGTCGGGCTCTACTGGGCCCTGTCGGGCCCTGTCGGGACCTGACGGGCTCTGTCGGGCTCTGCTGCTCTCTGTCGGGCTCTGTCGGGCTCTGTCGGGCCCTGTCGGGCCCTGTCGGGCTCTATCGTGCCCTGTCGGTCTCTGTCGGGCTCTGTCGGGCCCTGTCGGGCTCTATCGGGCCCTGTCGGGCTCTGTCGGGCCCTGTCGGGCTCTGTCGGGCTCTGTCGGGCTCTATCGGGCTCTACTGGGCCCTGTCGGGCCCTGTCGGGCTCTGTCGGGCCCTGTCGGGCTCTGTCGGGCTCTGTCGGGCCCTGTTGGGCCCTGTCGGGCTCTGTCGGGCTCTGTCGGGCTCTGTCGGGCTCTACTGGGCCCTGTCGGGCTCTGTCGGGCTCTGTCGGGCCCTGTCGGGCCCTGTCGGGCTCTGTCAGGCTCTGTCGGGCTCTGTCGGGCTCTACTGGGCCCTGTCGGGCCCTGTCGGGCCCTGTCGGGATCTACTGGGCTCTACTGGGCTCTATCGGGCTCTTTCGGGCTCTACTGGGCCCTGTCGGGCCCTGTCGGGCCCTGTCGGGCCCTTTCGGGCTCTGTCGGGCTCTGTCGGGCCCTGTCGGGCTCTGTCGGGCTCTGTCGGGCTCTACTGGGCTCTACTGGGCTCTGTCGGGCTCTGTCGGGCTCTACTGGGCCCTGTCGGGCTCTGTCGGGCCCTGTCGGGCTGTGTCGGGCTCTACTGGGCCCTGTCGGGCCCTGTCGGGCTCTGTCGGGCCCTGTCGGGCCCTGTCGGGCTCTGTCGGGCTCTGTCGGGCTCTACTGGGCCCTGTCGGGCGCTGTCGGGCTCTGTCGGGCTCTGTCGGGCTCTGTAAGGCTCTGTCGGGCCCTGCCGGGCTCTGTCGGGCTCTGTCGGGCTCTGTCGGGCTCTACTGGGCCCTGTCGGGTTCTGTCGGGCTCTGTCGGGCTCTACTGGGCCCTGTCGGGCTCTGTCGGGCCCTGTCGGGCCCTGTCGGGCTCTGTCGGGCTCTGTCGGGCTCTGTCGGGCCCTCTCGGCTCTGTCGGGCTCTACTGGGCCCTGTCGGGCCCTGTCGGGCTCTGTCGGGCTCTGTCGGGCCCTGTCGGGCTCTGTCGGGCTCTGTCGGGCTCTGTCGGGCTCTACTGGGCCCTGTCGGACTCTGTCGGGCTCTGTCGGGCTCTGTCGGGCTTGACGGGTTCTGTCGGGCTCTGTCGGGCTCTGTCGGGCTCTACTGGGCCCTGTCGGGCCCTGTCGGGCTCTGTCGGGCTCTGTCGGACCCTGTCGGGCTCTGTCGGGCTCTGTCGGGCTCTACTGGGCCCTGTCGGGCCCTGTCGGGCTCTGTCGGGCTCTGTCGGGCTCTGTCGGGCTCTACTGGGCTCTACTGGGCTCTGTCGGGCTCTACTGGGCCCTGTCGGGCTCTGTCGGGCTCTGTGGGGCTCTGTCGGGCTCTGTCGGGCTCTATCGGGCCCTGTCGGGCCCTGTCGGGCTCTGTCGGGCCCTGTCGGGCTCTGTCGGGCCCTGTCGGGCCCTGTCGGGCCCTGTCGGGCTCTGTCGGGCCCTGTCGGGCTCTGTCGGGCTCTGTCGGGCTCTGTCGGGCTCTACTGGGCCCTGTCGGGCTCTGTCGGGCTCTGTCGGGCCCTGTCGGGCTCTGTCGGGCTCTGTCGGGCCCTGTCGGGCTCTGTCGGGCTCTACTGGGCCCTGTCGGGCCCTGTCGGGCCCTGTCGGGCCCTGTCGGGCTGTGTCGCGCTCTGTCGGGCTCTGTCGGGCTCTACTGGGCTCTACTGGGTTCTGTCGGGCTCTACTGGGCCCTGTCGGGCTCTGTCGGGCCCTGTCGGGCTCTGTCGGGCCCTGTCGGGCTCTATCGGGCCCTGTCGGGCTCTGTCGGGCCCTGTCGGGCCCTGTCGGGCCCTGTCGGGCTCTGTCGGGCCCTGTCGGGCCCTGTCGAGCCCTGTCGGGCTCTGTCGGGCTCTGTCGGGCCCTGTCGGGCTCTGTCGGGATCTGTCGGGCCCTGTCGGGCTCTACTGGGCCCTGTCGGGCGCTGTCGGGCTCTGTCGGGCTCTGTCGGGCCCTGTCGGGCCCTGTCGGGCTCTGTCAGGCTCTGTCGGGCTCTTTCGGGCTCTACTGGGCCCTGTCGGGCCCTGTCGGGCTCTACTGGGCTCTACTGGGCTCTGTCGGGCTCTTTCGGGCTCTACTGGGCCCTGTCGGGCTCTGTCGGGCTCTGTCGGGCCCTGTCGGGCTCTGTCGGGCTCTGTCGGGCTCTACTGGGCTCTACTGGGCTCTGTCGGGCTCTGTCGGGCTCTACTGGGCCCTGTCGGGCCCTGTCGGGCCCTGTCGGGCTCTGTCGGGCTCTACTGGGCTCTGTCGGGCTCTGTCGGGCTCTGTCGGGCTCTACTGGGCTCTGTCGGGCTCTGTCGGGCTCTGTCGGGCTCTACTGGGCCCTGTCGGGCTCTGTCGGGCCCTGTCGGGCTCTGTCGGGCCCTGTCGGGCCCTGTCGGGCCGTGTCGGGCCCTGTCGGGCTCTGTCGGGCTCTGTCGGGCTCTACTGGGCCCTGTCGGGCTCTGTCGGGCTCTGTCGGGCCCTGTCGGGCTCTGTCGGGCTCTGTCGGGCCCTGTCGGGCTCTGTCGGGCTCTGTCGGGCTCTGTCGGGCTCTACTGGGCCCTGTCGGGCTCTGTCGGGATCTGTCGGGCTCTGTCGGGACCTGTCGGGCTCTGTCGGGCTCTACTGGGCCCTGTCGGACTCTGTCGGGCTCTGTCGGGCCCTGTCGGGCTCTGTCGGGCCCTGTCGGGCTCTGTCGGGCTCTGTCGGGCTCTACTGGGCCCTGTCGGGCGCTGTCGGGCTCTGTCGGGCTCTGTCGGGCCCTGTCGGGCCCTGTCGGGCTCTGTCGGGCTCTGTCGGGCTCTGTCGGGCTCTACTGGGCCCTGTCGGGCTCTGTCGGGCTCTGTCGGGCTCTGTCGGGCTCTGTCGGGCTCTGTCGGGCCCTCTCGGCTCTGTCGGGCTCTACTGGGCCCTGTCGGGCCCTGTCGGGCTCTGTCGGGCTCTGTCGGGCCCTGTCGGGCTCTGTCGGGCTCTGTCGGGCTCTACTGGGCCCTGTCGGACTCTGTCGGGCCCTGTCGGGCTCTGTCGGGCTCTGACGGGTTCTGTCGGGCTCTGTCGGGCTCTGTCGGGCTCTACTGGCCCTGTCGGGCCTTGTCGGGCTCTGTCGGGCTCTGTCGGGCTCTGTCGGACCCTGTCGGGCTCTGTCGGGCTCTGTCAGGCTCTGTCGGGCTCTACTGGGCCCTGTCGGGCCCTGTCGGGCTCTGTCGGGCTCTGTCGGGCTCTGTCGGGCTCTACTGGGCTCTGTCGGGACCTGTCGGGCCCTGTCGGGCCCTGTCGGGCCCTGTCGGGCTCTGTCGGGCCCTGTCGGGCTCTGTCGGGCTCTGTCGGGCTCTGTCGGGCTCTACTGGGCCCTGTCGGGCTCTGTCGGGCTCTGTCGGGCCCTGTCGGGCTCTGTCGGGCTCTGTCGGGCCCTGTCGGGCTCTGTCGGGCTCTGTCGGGCCCTGTCGGGCTCTGTCGGGCTCTACTGGGCCCTGTCGGGCCCTGTCGGGCCCTGTCGGGCCCTGTCGGGCTGTGTCGCGCTCTGTCGGGCTCTGTCGGGCTCTACTGGGCTCTACTGGGTTCTGTCGGGCTCTACTGGGCCCTGTCGGGCTCTGTCGGGCCCTGTCGGGCTCTGTCGGGCCCTGTCGGGCTCTATCGGGCCCTGTCGGGCTCTGTCGGGCCCTGTCGGGCCCTGTCGGGCCCTGTCGGGCTCTGTCGGGCCCTGTCGGGCCCTGTCGGGCTCTGTCGGGCTCTGTCGGGCCCTGTCGGGCTCTGTCGGGATCTGTCGGGCCCTGTCGGGCTCTACTGGGCCCTGTCGGGCGCTGTCGGGCTCTGTCGGGCTCTGTCGGGCCCTGTCGGGCCCTGTCGGGCTCTGTCAGGCTCTGTCGGGCTCTTTCGGGCTCTACTGGGCCCTGTCGGGCCCTGTCGGGCTCTACTGGGCTCTACTGGGCTCTGTCGGGCTCTTTCGGGCTCTACTGGGCCCTGTCGGGCCCTGTCGGGCTCTGTCGGGCTCTGTCGGGCCCTGTCGGGCTCTGTCGGGCTCTGTCGGGCTCTACTGGGCTCTACTGGGCTCTGTCGGGCTCTGTCGGGCTCTACTGGGCCCTGTCGGGCCCTGTCGGGCCCTGTCGGGCTCTGTCGGGCTCTACTGGGCTCTGTCGGGCTCTGTCGGGCTCTGTCGGGCTCTGTCGGGCTCTGTCGGGCTCTACTGGGCTCTGTCGGGCTCTGTCGGGCTCTGTCGGGCTCTGTCGGGCTCTACTGGGCCCTGTCGGGCTCTGTCGGGCCCTGTCGGGCTCTGTCGGGCCCTGTCGGGCCCTGTCGGGCCGTGTCGGGCCCTGTCGGGCTCTGTCGGGCTCTGTCGGGCTCTACTGGGCCCTGTCGGGCTCTGTCGGGCTCTGTCGGGCCCTGTCGGGCTCTGTCGGGCTCTGTCGGGCCCTGTCGGGCTCTGTCGGGCTCTGTCGGGCTCTGTCGGGCTCTACTGGGCCCTGTCGGGCTCTGTCGGGATCTGTCGGGCTCTGTCGGGCCCTGTCGGGCTCTGTCGGGCTCTACTGGGCCCTGTCGGACTCTGTCGGGCTCTGTCGGGCCCTGTCGGGCTCTGTCGGGCCCTGTCGGGCTCTGTCGGGCTCTGTCGGGCTCTACTGGGCCCTGTCGGGCGCTGTCGGGCTCTGTCGGGCCCTGTCGGGCCCTGTCGGGCTCTGTCGGGCTCTGTCGGGCTCTGTCGGGCTCTACTGGGCCCTGTCGGGCTCTGTCGGGCTCTGTCGGGCCCTGTCGGGCTCTGTCGGGCTCTGTCGGGCTCTACTGGGCTCTACTGGGCTCTGTCGGGCTCTGTCGGGCTCTACTGGGCCCTGTCGGGCCCTGTCGGGCCCTGTCGGGCTCTGTCGGGCTCTACTGGGCTCTGTCGGGCTCTGTCGGGCTCTGTCGGGCTCTACTGGGCTCTGTCGGGCTCTGTCGGGCTCTGTCGGGCTCTGTCGGGCTCTACTGGGCCCTGTCGGGCCCTGTCGGGCCCTGTCGGGCTCTGTCGGGCTCTGTCGGGGTCTACTGGGCTCTGTCGGGCTCTACTGGGCCCTGTCGGGCTCTGTCGGGCTCTGTCGGGCTCTGTCGGGCCCTGTCGGGCTCTGTCGGGCTCTGTCGGGCTCTGTCGGGCCCTGTCGGGCTCTGTCGGGCTCTGTCGGGCTCTACTGGGCCCTGTCGGGCTCTGTCGGGCTCTGTCGGGCTCTGTCGGGCCCTGTCGGGCTCTGTCGGGCTCTACTGGGCCCTGTCGGACTCTGTCGGGCTCTGTCGGGCCCTGTCGAGCTCTGTCGGGCCCTGTCGGGCTCTGTCGGGCTCTGTCGGGCTCTACTGGGCCCTGTCGGGCGCTGTCGGGCTCTGTCGGGCCCTGTCGGGCCCTGTCGGGCCCTGTCGGGCTCTGTCGGGCTCTGTCGGGCTCTGTCGGGCTCTACTGGGCCCTGTCGGGCTCTGTCGGGCTCTGTCGGGCTCTGTCGGGCTCTGTCGGGCTCTGTCGGGCCCTCTCGGCTCTGTCGGGCTCTACTGGGCCCTGTCGGGCCCTGTCGGGCTCTGTCGGGCCCTGTCGGGCCCTGTCGGGCTCTGTCGGGCTCTGTCGGGCTCTACTGGACCCTGTCGGACTCTGTCGGGCTCTGTCGGGCTCTGTCGGGCTCTGACGGGTTCTGTCGGGCTCTGTCGGGCTCTGTCGGGCTCTACTGGCCCTGTCGGGCCTTGTCGGGCTCTGTCGGGCTCTGTCGGGCTCTGTCGGACCCTGTCGGGCTCTGTCGGGCTCTGTCAGGCTCTGTCGGGCTCTACTGGGCCCTGTCGGGCCCTGTCGGGCTCTGTCGGGCTCTGTCGGGCTCTGTCGGGCTCTACTGGGCTCTGTCGGGCCCTGTCGGGCCCTGTCGGGCCCTGTCGGGCTCTGTCGGGCTCTGTCGGGCTCTACTGGGCCCTGTCGGGCTCTGTCTAGCTCTGTCGGGCCCTGTCGGGCCCTGTCGGGCTCTGTCGGGCCCTGTCGGGCTCTCTCGGGCTCTGTCGGGCTCTACTGGGCTCTGTCGGACTCTGTCGGGCTCTGTCGGGCTCTGTCGGGCTCTACTGGGCCCTGTCGGGCTCTGTCAGGCTCTGTCGGGCCCTGTCGGGCTCTGTCGGGCTCTGTCGGGCCCTGTCGGGCCCTGTCGGGCCCTTTCGGGCTCTGTCGGGCTCTGTCGGGCCCTGTCGGGCTCTGTCGGGCTCTGTCGGGCTCTACTGGGCTCTACTGGGCTCTGTCGGGCTCTGTCGGGCTCTACTGGGCCCTGTCGGGCTCTGTCGGGCCCTGTCGGGCTGTGTCGGGCTCTACTGGGCCCTGTCGGGCCCTGTCGGGCTCTGTCGGGCTCTGTCGGGCCCTGTCGGGCTCTGTCGGGCTCTGTCGGGCTCTACTGGGCCCTGTCGGGCGCTGTCGGGCTCTGTCGGGCTCTGTCGGGCTCTGTAAGGCTCTGTCGGGCCCTGCCGGGCTCTGTCGGGCTCTGTCGGGCTCTGTCGGGCTCTACTGGGCCCTGTCGGGTTCTGTCGGGCTCTGTCGGGCTCTACTGGGCCCTGTCGGGCTCTGTCGGGCCCTGTCGGGCCCTGTCGGGCTCTGTCGGGCTCTGTCGGGCTCTGTCGGGCCCTCTCGGCTCTGTCGGGCTCTACTGGGCCCTGTCGGGCCCTGTCGGGCTCTGTCGGGCTCTGTCGGGCCCTGTCGGGCTCTGTCGGGCTCTGTCGGGCTCTGTCGGGCTCTACTGGGCCCTGTCGGACTCTGTCGGGCTCTGTCGGGCTCTGTCGGGCTTGACGGGTTCTGTCGGGCTCTGTCGGGCTCTGTCGGGCTCTACTGGGCCCTGTCGGGCCCTGTCGGGCTCTGTCGGGCTCTGTCGGACCCTGTCGGGCTCTGTCGGGCTCTGTCGGGCTCTACTGGGCCCTGTCGGGCCCTGTCGGGCTCTGTCGGGCTCTGTCGGGCTCTGTCGGGCTCTACTGGGCTCTACTGGGCTCTGTCGGGCTCTACTGGGCCCTGTCGGGCCCTGTCGGGCTCTGTGGGGCTCTGTCGGGCTCTGTCGGGCTCTATCGGGCTCTGTCGGGCCCTGTCGGGCTCTGTCGGGCCCTGTCGGGCTCTGTCGGGCCCTGTCGGGCTCTGTCGGGCCCTGTCGGGCTCTGTCGGGCTCTGTCGGGCTCTGTCGGGCTCTGTCGGGCTCTACTGGGCCCTGTCGGGCTCTGTCGGGCTCTGTCGGGCCCTGTCGGGCTCTGTCGGGCTCTGTCGGGCCCTGTCGGGCTCTGTCGGGCTCTACTGGGCCCTGTCGGTCCCTGTCGGGCCCTGTCGGGCCCTGTCGGGCTGTGTCGCGCTCTGTCGGGCTCTGTCGGGCTCTACTGGGCTCTACTGGGTTCTGTCGGGCTCTACTGGGCCCTGTCGGGCTCTGTCGGGCCCTGTCGGGCTCTGTCGGGCCCTGTCGGGCCCTGTCGGGCCCTGTCGGGCTCTGTCGGGCCCTGTCGGGCCCTGTCGGGCCCTGTCGGGCTCTGTCGGGCTCTGTCGGGCCCTGTCGGGCTCTGTCGGGATCTGTCGGGCCCTGTCGGGCTCTACTGGGCCCTGTCGGGCGCTGTCGGGCTCTGTCGGGCTCTGTCGGGCCCTGTCGGGCCCTGTCGGGCTCTGTCAGGCTCTGTCGGGCTCTTTCGGGCTCTACTGGGCCCTGTCGGGCCCTGTCGGGCTCTACTGGGCTCTACTGGGCTCTGTCGGGCTCTTTCGGGCTCTACTGGGCCCTGTCGGGCTCTGTCGGGCTCTGTCGGGCCCTGTCGGGCTCTGTCGGGCTCTGTCGGGCTCTACTGGGCTCTACTGGGCTCTGTCGGGCTCTGTCGGGCTCTACTGGGCCCTGTCGGGCCCTGTCGGGCCCTGTCGGGCTCTGTCGGGCTCTACTGGGCTCTGTCGGGCTCTGTCGGGCTCTGTCGGGCTCTACTGGGCTCTGTCGGGCTCTGTCGGGCTCTGTCGGGCTCTACTGGGCCCTGTCGGGCTCTGTCGGGCCCTGTCGGGCTCTGTCGGGCCCTGTCGGGCCCTGTCGGGCCGTGTCGGGCCCTGTCGGGCTCTGTCGGGCTCTGTCGGGCTCTACTGGGCCCTGTCGGGCTCTGTCGGGCTCTGTCGGGCCCTGTCGGGCTCTGTCGGGCTCTGTCGGGCCCTGTCGGGCTCTGTCGGGCTCTGTCGGGCTCTGTCGGGCTCTACTGGGCCCTGTCGGGCTCTGTCGGGATCTGTCGGGCTCTGTCGGGACCTGTCGGGCTCTGTCGGGCTCTACTGGGCCCTGTCGGACTCTGTCGGGCTCTGTCGGGCCCTGTCGGGCTCTGTCGGGCCCTGTCGGGCTCTGTCGGGCTCTGTCGGGCTCTACTGGGCCCTGTCGGGCGCTGTCGGGCTCTGTCGGGCTCTGTCGGGCCCTGTCGGGCCCTGTCGGGCTCTGTCGGGCTCTGTCGGGCTCTGTCGGGCTCTACTGGGCCCTGTCGGGCTCTGTCGGGCTCTGTCGGGCTCTGTCGGGCTCTGTCGGGCCCTCTCGGCTCTGTCGGGCTCTACTGGGCCCTGTCGGGCCCTGTCGGGCTCTGTCGGGCTCTGTCGGGCCCTGTCGGGCTCTGTCGGGCTCTGTCGGGCTCTACTGGGCCCTGTCGGACTCTGTCGGGCCCTGTCGGGCTCTGTCGGGCTCTGACGGGTTCTGTCGGGCTCTGTCGGGCTCTGTCGGGCTCTACTGGCCCTGTCGGGCCTTGTCGGGCTCTGTCGGGCTCTGTCGGGCTCTGTCGGACCCTGTCGGGCTCTGTCGGGCTCTGTCAGGCTCTGTCGGGCTCTACTGGGCCCTGTCGGGCCCTGTCGGGCTCTGTCGGGCTCTGTCGGGCTCTGTCGGGCTCTACTGGGCTCTGTCGGGACCTGTCGGGCCCTGTCGGGCCCTGTCGGGCCCTGTCGGGCTCTGTCGGGCCCTGTCGGGCTCTGTCGGGCTCTGTCGGGCTCTGTCGGGCTCTACTGGGCCCTGTCGGGCTCTGTCGGGCTCTGTCGGGCCCTGTCGGGCTCTGTCGGGCTCTGTCGGGCCCTGTCGGGCTCTGTCGGGCTCTACTGGGCCCTGTCGGGCCCTGTCGGGCCCTGTCGGGCCCTGTCGGGCTGTGTCGCGCTCTGTCGGGCTCTGTCGGGCTCTACTGGGCTCTACTGGGTTCTGTCGGGCTCTACTGGGCCCTGTCGGGCTCTGTCGGGCCCTGTCGGGCTCTGTCGGGCCCTGTCGGGCTCTATCGGGCCCTGTCGGGCTCTGTCGGGCCCTGTCGGGCCCTGTCGGGCCCTGTCGGGCTCTGTCGGGCCCTGTCGGGCCCTGTCGGGCTCTGTCGGGCTCTGTCGGGCCCTGTCGGGCTCTGTCGGGATCTGTCGGGCCCTGTCGGGCTCTACTGGGCCCTGTCGGGCGCTGTCGGGCTCTGTCGGGCTCTGTCGGGCCCTGTCGGGCCCTGTCGGGCTCTGTCAGGCTCTGTCGGGCTCTTTCGGGCTCTACTGGGCCCTGTCGGGCTCTTTCGGGCTCTACTGGGCCCTGTCGGGCCCTGTCGGGCTCTGTCGGGCTCTGTCGGGCCCTGTCGGGCTCTGTCGGGCTCTGTCGGGCTCTACTGGGCTCTACTGGGCTCTGTCGGGCTCTGTCGGGCTCTACTGGGCCCTGTCGGGCCCTGTCGGGCCCTGTCGGGCTCTGTCGGGCTCTACTGGGCTCTGTCGGGCTCTGTCAGGCTCTGTCGGGCTCTGTCGGGCTCTGTCGGGCTCTACTGGGCTCTGTCGGGCTCTGTCGGGCTCTGTCGGGCTCTGTCGGGCTCTACTGGGCCCTGTCGGGCTCTGTCGGGCCCTGTCGGGCTCTGTCGGGCCCTGTCGGGCCCTGTCGGGCCGTGTCGGGCCCTGTCGGGCTCTGTCGGGCTCTGTCGGGCTCTACTGGGCCCTGTCGGGCTCTGTCGGGCTCTGTCGGGCCCTGTCGGGCTCTGTCGGGCTCTGTCGGGCCCTGTCGGGCTCTGTCGGGCTCTGTCGGGCTCTGTCGGGCTCTACTGGGCCCTGTCGGGCTCTGTCGGGATCTGTCGGGCTCTGTCGGGCCCTGTCGGGCTCTGTCGGGCTCTACTGGGCCCTGTCGGACTCTGTCGGGCTCTGTCGGGCCCTGTCGGGCTCTGTCGGGCCCTGTCGGGCTCTGTCGGGCTCTGTCGGGCTCTACTGGGCCCTGTCGGGCGCTGTCGGGCTCTGTCGGGCTCTGTCGGGCCCTGTCGGGCCCTGTCGGGCTCTGTCGGGCTCTGTCGGGCTCTGTCGGGCTCTACTGGGCCCTGTCGGGCTCTGTCGGGCTCTGTCGGGCTCTGTCGGGCTCTGTCGGGCCCTGTCGGGCTCTGTCGGCTCTGTCGGGCTCTACTGGGCTCTACTGGGCTCTGTCGGGCTCTGTCGGGCTCTACTGGGCCCTGTCGGGCCCTGTCGGGCCCTGTCGGGCTCTGTCGGGCTCTACTGGGCTCTGTCGGGCTCTGTCGGGCTCTGTCGGGCTCTACTGGGCTCTGTCGGGCTCTGTCGGGCTCTGTCGGGCTCTGTCGGGCTCTACTGGGCCCTGTCGGGCTCTGTCGGGCTCTGTCGGGCTCTGTCGGGCTCTGTCGGGCCCTGTCGGGCTCTGTCGGGCTCTGTCGGGCTCTACTGGGCTCTACTGGGCTCTGTCGGGCTCTGTCGGGCTCTACTGGGCCCTGTCGGGCCCTGTCGGGCCCTGTCGGGCTCTGTCGGGCTCTACTGGGCTCTGTCGGGCTCTGTCGGGCTCTGTCGGGCTCTACTGGGCTCTGTCGGGCTCTGTCGGGCTCTGTCGGGCTCTGTCGGGCTCTACTGGGCCCTGTCGGGCCCTGTCGGGCCCTGTCGGGCCCTGTCGGGCTCTGTCGGGCTCTGTCGGGCTCTACTGGGCTCTGTCGGGCTCTACTGGGCCCTGTCGGGCTCTGTCGGGCTCTGTCGGGCTCTGTCGGGCCCTGTCGGGCTCTGTCGGGCTCTGTCGGGCTCTGTCGGGCCCTGTCGGGCTCTGTCGGGCTCTGTCGGGCTCTACTGGGCCCTGTCGGGCTCTGTCGGGCTCTGTCGGGCTCTGTCGGGCCCTGTCGGGCTCTGTCGGGCTCTACTGGGCCCTGTCGGACTCTGTCGGGCTCTGTCGGGCCCTGTCGAGCTCTGTCGGGCCCTGTCGGGCTCTGTCGGGCTCTGTCGGGCTCTACTGGGCCCTGTCGGGCGCTGTCGGGCTCTGTCGGGCCCTGTCGGGCCCTGTCGGGCCCTGTCGGGCTCTGTCGGGCTCTGTCGGGCTCTGTCGGGCTCTACTGGGCCCTGTCGGGCTCTGTCGGGCTCTGTCGGGCTCTGTCGGGCTCTGTCGGGCTCTGTCGGGCCCTCTCGGCTCTGTCGGGCTCTACTGGGCCCTGTCGGGCCCTGTCGGGCTCTGTCGGGCTCTGTCGGGCCCTGTCGGGCTCTGTCGGGCTCTGTCGGGCTCTACTGGACCCTGTCGGACTCTGTCGGGCTCTGTCGGGCTCTGTCGGGCTCTGACGGGTTCTGTCGGGCTCTGTCGGGCTCTGTCGGGCTCTACTGGCCCTGTCGGGCCTTGTCGGGCTCTGTCGGGCTCTGTCGGGCTCTGTCGGACCCTGTCGGGCTCTGTCGGGCTCTGTCAGGCTCTGTCGGGCTCTACTGGGCCCTGTCGGGCCCTGTCGGGCTCTGTCGGGCTCTGTCGGGCTCTGTCGGGCTCTACTGGGCTCTGTCGGGCCCTGTCGGGCCCTGTCGGGCCCTGTCGGGCTCTGTCGGGCTCTGTCGGGCTCTACTGGGCCCTGTCGGGCTCTGTCAGGCTCTGTCGGGCCCTGTCGGGCTCTGTCGGGCTCTGTCGGGCCCTGTCGGGCCCTGTCGGGCCCTGTCGGGCTCTGTCGGGCTCTGTCGGGCTCTACTGGGCTCTGTCGGTCTCTACTGGGCTCTACTGGGCCCTGTCGGGCTCTGTCGGGCTCTGTCGGGCTCTGTCGGGCTCTACTGGGCTCTACTGGGCTCTGTCGGGCTCTGTCGGGCTCTCCTGGGCCCTGTCGGGCCCTGACGGGCTCTGTCGGGCTCTACTGGGCTCTGTCGGGCTCTGTCGGGCCCTGTCGGGCTCTGTCGGGCTCTACTGGGCTCTGTCGGGCTCTGTCGGGCTTTGTCGGGCTCTGTCGGGCTCTACTGGTCCCTGTCGGACTCTGTCGGGCCCTGTCGGCCTCTGTCGGGCCCTGTCGGGCCCTGTCGGGCTCTGTCAGGCTCTGTCGGGCTCTGTCGGGCTCTACTGGGCTCTGTCGGGCTCTGTCGGTCCCTGTCGGGCTCTGTCGGGCTCTGTCGGGCTCTGTCGGGCTCTACTGGGCCCTGTCGGGCTCTGTCGGGCTCTGTCGGGCCCTGTCGGGCTCTGTCGGGCTCTGTCGGGCTCTGCCGGGCCCTGTCGGGCTCTGTCGGGCTCTGTCGGGCTGTGTCGGGCTCTGTCGGGCTCTACTGGGCTCTTCTGGGCTCGGTCGGGCTCTGTCGGGCTCTGTCGGGCTCTACTGGGCCCTGTCGGGCCCTGTCGGGCTCTGTCGGGCTCTGTCGGGCTCTGTCGGGCTCTACTGGGCCCTGTCGGGCCCTGTCGGGCTCTGTCGTGCCCTGTCGGGCCCTGTCGGGCTCTGTCGGGCCCTGTCGGGCCCTGTCGGGCTCTGTCGGGCCCTGTCGGGCCCTGTCGGGCTCTGTCGGGCCCTGTCGTGCTCTGTCGGGCTCTGTCGGGCTCTGTCGGGCTCTGTCGGGCTCTGTCGGGCTCTACTGGGCCCTGTCGGGCTCTGTCGGGCTCTGTCGGGCCTGTCGGGCTCTGTCGGGCTCTGTCGGGCCCTGTCGGGCTCTGTCGGGCTCTACTGGGCCCTATCGGGCCCTGTCGGGCCCTGTCGGGCTCTGTCGGGCTCTGTCGGGCTCTGTCGGGCTCTACTGGGCTCTACTGGGCTCTGTCGGGCTCTACTGGGCCCTGTCGGGCCCTGTCGGGCCCTGTCGGGCTCTGTCGGGCTCTGTTGGGCCCTGTCGGGCTCTGTCGGGCTCTGTCGTGCCCTGTAGGTCTCTGTCGGGCTCTCTCGGGCCCTGTCGGGCTCTACTGGGCCCTGTCGGGCCCTGTCGGGCTCTGTCGGGCTCTGTCGGACCCTGTCGGGCCCTGTCGGGCTCTGTCGGGCTCTACTGGGCCCTGTCGGGCCCTGTCGGGCTCTGTCGGGCTCTGTCGGACCCTGTCGGGCTCTGTCGGGCTCTGTCGGGCTCTACTGGGCCCTGTCGGGCCCTGTCGGGCTCTGTCGGGCTCTGTCGGGCTCTGTCGGGCTCTACTGGGCTCTACTGGGCTCTGTCGGGCTCTACTGGGCCCTGTCGGGCTCTGTCGGGCTCTGTGGGGCCCTGTCGGGCTCTGTCGGGCTCTATCGGGCTCTGTCGGGCCCTGTCGGGCTCTGTCGGGCCCTGTCGGGCCCTGTCGGGCCCTGTCGGGCCCTGTCGGGCTCTGTCGGGCCCTGTCGGGCTCTGTCGGGCTCTGTCGGGCTCTGTCGGGCTCTACTGGGCCCTGTCGGGCTCTGTCGGGCTCTGTCGGGCCCTGTCGGGCTCTGTTGGGCTCTGTCGGGCCCTGTCGGGCTCTGTCGGGCTCTGTCGGGCCCTGTCGGGCTCTGTCGGGCTCTACTGGGCCCTGTCGGGCCCTGTCGGGCCCTGTCGGGCCCTGTCGGGCTGTGTCGCGCTCTGTCAGGCTCTGTCGGGCTCTACTGGGCTCTACTGGGTTCTGTCGGGCTCTACTGGGCCCTGTCGGGCTCTGTCGGGCCCTGTCGGGCCCTGTCGGGCCCTGTCGGGCTCTATCGGGCCCTGTCGGGCCCTGTCGGGCCCTGTCGGGCTCTGTCGGGCCCTGTCGGGCCCTGTCGGGCTCTGTCGGGCTCTGTCGGGCTCTGTCGGGCTCTACTGGGCCCTGTCGGGCTCTGTCGGGCTCTGTCGGGCTCTGTCGGGCTCTACTGGGCTCTGTCGGGCTCTGTCGGGCCCTGTCGGGCCCTGTCGGGCTCTGTCAGGCTCTGTCGGGCTCTGTCGGGCTCTACTGGGCCCTGTAGGGCCCTATCGGGCTCTACTGGGCTCTACTGGGCTCTGTCGGGCTCTTTCGGGCTCTACTGGCCCTGTCGGGCCCTGTCGGGCTCTGTCGGGCTCTGTCGGGCTCTACTGGGCTCTACTGGGCTCTGTCGGGCTCTGTCGGGCTCTACTGGGCCCTGTCGGGCCCTGTCGGGCCCTGTCGGGCTCTGTCGGGCTCTACTGGGCTCTGTCGGGCTCTGTCGGGCTCTGTCGGGCTCTACTGGGCTCTGTCGGGCTCTGTCGGGCTCTGTCGGGCTCTGTCGGGCTCTGTCGGGCTCTGTCGGACCCTGTCGGACTCTGTCGGGCTCTGTCAGGCTCTGTCGGGCTCTACTGGGCCCTGTCGGGCCCTGTCGGGCTCTGTCGGGCTCTGTCGGGCTCTGTCGGGCTCTACTGGGCTCTGTCGGACTCTGTCGGGCTCTGTCGGGCTCTGTCGGGCTCTACTGGGCCCTGTCGGGCTCTGTCAGGCTCTGTCGGGCCCTGTCGGGCTCTGTCGGGCTCTGTCGGGCCCTGTCGGGCCCTGTCGGGCCCTGTCGGGCTCTGTCGGGCTCTGTCGGGCTCTACTGGGCCCTGTCGGGCCCTGTCGGGCCCTGTCGGGCTCTGTCGGACCCTGTCGGGCTCTGTCGGGCTCTGTCGGGCTCTACTGGGCCCTGTCGGGCCCTGTCGGGCTCTGTCGGGCTCTGTCGGGCTCTGTCGGGCTCTACTGGGCTCTACTGGGCTCTGTCGGGCTCTACTGGGCCCTGTCGGGCTCTGTCGGGCTCTGTGGGGCCCTGTCGGGCTCTGTCGGGCCCTGTCGGGCCCTGTCGGGCCCTGTCGGGCTCTGTCGGGCCCTGTCGGGCTCTGTCGGGCTCTGTCGGGCTCTGTCGGGCTCTACTGGGCCCTGTCGGGCTCTGTCGGGCTCTGTCGGGCCCTGTCGGGCTCTGTCGGGCCCTGTCGGGCTCTGTCGGGCCCTGTCGGGCCCTGTCGGGCCGTGTCGGGCCCTGTCGGGCTCTGTCGGGCTCTGTCGGGCTCTACTGGGCCCTGTCGGGCTCTGTCGGGCTCTGTCGGGCTCTGTCGGGCCCTGTCGGGCTCTGTCGGGCTCTGTCGGGCTCTGTCGGGCTCTACTGGGCCCTGTCGGGCTCTGTCGGGATCTGTCGGGCTCTGTCGGGCCCTGTCGGGCTCTGGCGGGCTCTACTGGGCCCTGTCGGACTCTGTCGGGCTCTGTCGGGCCCTGTCGGGCTCTGTCGGGCCCTGTCGGGCTCTGTCGGGCTCTGTCGGGCTCTACTGGGCCCTGTCGGGCGCTGTCGGGCTCTGTCGGGCTCTGTCGGGCCCTGTCGGGCCCTGTCGGGCTCTGTCGGGCTCTGTCGGGCTCTGTCGGGCTCTACTGGGCCCTGTCGGGCTCTGTCGGGCTCTGTCGGGCTCTGTCGGGCCCTCTCGGCTCTGTCGGGCTCTACTGGGCCCTGTCGGGCCCTGTCGGGCTCTGTCGGGCTCTGTCGGGCCCTGTCGGGCTCTGTCGGGCTCTGTCGGGCTCTACTGGGCCCTGTCGGACTCTGTCGGGCTCTGTCGGGCTCTGTCGGGCTCTGACGGGTTCTGTCGGGCTCTGTCGGGCTCTGTCGGGCTCTACTGGCCCTGTCGGGCCTTGTCGGGCTCTGTCGGGCTCTTTCGGGCTCTGTCGGACCCTGTCGGGCTCTGTCGGGCTCTGTCAGGCTCTGTCGGGCTCTACTGCGCCCTGTCGGGCCCTGTCGGGCTCTGTCGGGCTCTGTCGGGCTCTGTCGGGCTCTACTGGGCTCTGTCGGGACCTGTCGGGCCCTGTCGGGCCCTGTCGGGCTCTGTCGGGCTCTGTCAGGCTCTACTGGGCCCTGTCGGGCTCTGTCTAGCTCTGTCGGGCCCTGTCGGGCCCTGTCGGGCTCTGTCGGGCCCTGTCGGGCTCTCTCGGGCTCTGTCGGGCTCTAATGGGCTCTGTCGGACTCTGTCGGGCTCTGTCGGGCTCTGTCGGGCTCTACTGGGCCCTGTCGGGCTCTGTCAGGCTCTGTCGGGCCCTGTCGGGCCCTGTCGGGCTCTGTCGGGCCCTGTCGGGCCCTGTCGGGCCCTGTCGGGCTCTGTCGGGCTCTGTCGGGCTCTACTGGGCCCTTTCGGGCCCTGTCGGGCCCTGTCGGGCTCTGTCGGACCCTGTCGGGCTCTGTCGGGCTCTGTCGGGCTCTACTGGGCCCTGTCGGGCCCTGTCGGGCTCTGTCGGGCTCTGTCGGGCTCTGTCGGGCTCTACTGGGCTCTACTGGGCTCTGTCGGGCTCTACTGGGCCCTGTCGGGCTCTGTCGGGCTCTGTGGGGCCCTGTCGGGCTCTGTCGGGCCCTGTCGGGCTCTGTCGGGCCCTGTCGGGCCCTGTCGGACCCTGTCGGGCTCTGTCGGGCCCTGTCGGGCTCTGTCGGGCTCTGTCGGGCTCTACTGGGCCCTGTCGGGCTCTGTCGGGCTCTGTCGGGCCCTGTCGGGCTCTGTCGGGCTCTGTCGGGCCCTGTCGGGCTCTGTTGGGCTCTGTCGGGCCCTGTCGGGCTCTGTCGGGCTCTACTGGGCCCTGTCGGGCCCTGTCGGGCCCTGTCGGGCCCTGTCGGGCTGTGTCGCGCTCTGTCGGGCTCTGTCGGGCTCTACTGGGCTCTACTGGGTTCTGTCGGGCTCTACTGGGCCCTGTCGGGCTCTGTCGGGCCCTGTCGGGCTCTATCGGGCACTGTCGGGCTCTGTCGGGCCCTGTCGGGCCCTGTCGGGCCCTGTCGGGCTCTGTCGGGCCCTGCCGGGCCCTGTC